>NC_046657.1:160419330-160469477 GCF_010883055.1 Belonocnema kinseyi
CCCCCCCCCCCGCACCTCCTTTCAAGCATACTCGCGATGCGGCGCCAACTGTTGGAAGACTTCAAACCAGTGGTCAGAAATTCAGCTTCGACTGTACACTTACACTAAATCTACCAATACAAGCTAACTCCACCAGATTTATGTGTCACTTCTATTTCTGATAAAGGTTTCTAGAGCCGAAAATGATTTGTGACAATTCGGTTTAGTTAGGGTGACCATCCGTCCGAATTTATCCGGACATGTGTTTGTTGAGTTGTCCTACAGGATTTTCGAGTTTTTCCGGCTTTTTGTCCAGATATTTGAAATAATAAATTTCTATTTTTTAATCTACTTTTAGACATATTTTGTACAAAGTGTTTTCATTCAATGCCACCTTCATTTGTGATATTGATGAGAATGCATCAAGGTTCAAAAATAAAAATATAAGATGTTAAGCCTAGATAAAATTTAATAAAAAAGTTCGTTTGAAAATTCTCTTGTTTATTTAATCCTTTGAATTCTACTATTCCCTACTTTGTCTTGTTTTTTAACTAATGCGTCCTACTTTGTAATCTTTTTTCAAAATTTTCTCTCTGATTTGTCCTCTTTTTAAAAGAAATTTTTGTCCTAATTTTTCACAGCCCTTTGTCCTACTTTTCGAAAATCAATTATGGTCACTCCAGATTCAGTATAACAGAAGACTTTTAATCATAAAGCGTTAATATAACATGCCTTATTAAATTGACAATACTGTGAAAGCTTTCTTGGCACATCTAATAAAGAATCGTTCTGAATGATCAAGAAAACTTATTAAATTATAGATTCCTTAAATTCTTGTTTCGGCCAAGCTACAAAATCCTTTATGGGCTTTTCAATTAATTCATCTTGAATTTTGTATCCAGACACTTTTGTGAACTGCAAAAATCGCATTACAATACTATTACATACGGATCTTCGAACGAAAGCCAACCTTGGGACTGAAACTAAATTTGTGAGAAAAAAAACAGTTCAAGATGAATGGAAGATAAACAGGTAGCAAAGGGGCCTTTTTACTAAAACAGTAGAGTGCTTCGTGTTTGTGCAAAGGCTCGAGAAATATGAATGAGTACACGTGATTACGGCCGAATACAATAAAACATGAACAAAGCGAATAACAAGACGTACTGGAGCTTCAAGGTATCACACATACCGCTTTTACATCTAAAAATGTATAAAAAATTTTCTCCTTATTATAAATTATAAACATTTTACTTACTGTATTAAAATTATAGAATTTGATTCCTCCTACAGAAAGCCTCATATAATAATACGCTATCGCCTGACAGCTCCGACTCTTGCAGTCAGCCACGATGCACTGGGTTATCTCCCCAATGCAATGAAGTATGCGGTTACGTCACCAGTATCGCGCAGTGTTACTCACTATAGGCCTTTCTCAGATGGAGGCCATGATTCAGTTGGGAGTGGTAATACGATCGATGCGATGATACAACCAGGCAATGTCCCTGTACAAATGCAAGAACATCGTTTTAAATTGTTGTAACAACTCAGGATGGACATCCTCACCTGTTGTCAAGGAAGTTCACCGGCGCGAAAAGGATACATGCAGACGTTACTTGAACGTTGGGTCAATATGCGCCCGGATTATGCTCATGAAGCGCCTCAGTATTTAAGAGATCAGATATCTTTTTTACGTAAATTGAGATATGAAACTCTTTATCAAGAACAAGAGCACGATTCTCCAGCGAACATACCACATTATATAATAGAAATTTTTCATTGTATGGGATATTTTGATGTAAAATTAAGTACTCGACCAGAATAGGTTGATTTGGGAAATGAATTAGTAGCGATGGGACCATTATCATTCTTAATTATGCTAATCTTAAGAAAGTGGATAATATTATTATATTCTATTTTAAGTGTGAATTGAAATCTTTTATGTATAGAGTTGAAAGTTTTAATAGTTTGTTCAATTTGACTTTTATGAATAATCAGAACAGTATCGTCTACGTACTTAAAGTGGAACAATAATTTTTGCAAGTCTTTGTTTGAATTCTATAGGATTTTTGTATATAAGATTTAGGTTTAGGGAGAGCAGTGTTTAAATATTGTTAAAAACTTTTGGCATAGCATAGGTTGGAGAAATACTGGTGCCAACAACAGGTCTTAGAGGAAAATCATTTTTGTGTGTTTTTGGAAGACCATACATTCTAGCTCGAAACGGGTGAAAAACGGGTCCACGTGAAGAAAGTCGAGATGGAAAATTTTGTTTCAAATTTTAATTTTTCAAACATACATTTTAATAGAAAATTCAATTGCGCATCTTTTTTTCCTCGTGAAAAAGTTGTAGCTTTTTTAGTTTTCGAAATAAATTGAAAAAACGATTTTTTCACCAAACCAAAATTTAATTTCTATGTTGACTTCAACTCGAGCTCAGTCACTCAGTTTCGGGAATTTCGTCATAAAATTTACAGGGATTATGCTTTGCACTGTTCTAAGAGTAACTGTGAAGGTTAGAAGTTGGAATATTTAATTGAAAAAAGTTAATAATTTTTTTCCGTCACGTCGTAAAAACTCGACATTAACACTGTCCAGCGCTTGGGGAGTCAGGCGAATTTTGAGCTAGAAAGAAGTTCCAGCAACAAAGTTGTTCAGTAAGGAATAAAGAAGTTTTTGGAAAATATTACTTCGATTAATTCAACGGTTTAAAAACTATGATTTTTGTACTTAGATTGCGGTTGGTGCTCGCGCGTAGCCAAGAGCGTCTCCCGCGTCACCGCTCGGATAACCGAATGTGATCGAGAGCTCGTTGAAAATACACAATGACAAACAAGTACTAGAAATAGTGTTTTCTTATCAATATATTATACTTTACACTTTAGGCTTATTGAAAAATGATGATAGAAATCCTTTCAAAACAAATTTAAAATATAGGAAACTGTTATCGTTAAAGCCTACCTTTTGTAGTTCATTCTGCTATGTTGACAAAACGATGTAAGCAAAGCTGTACACCTGAGATCTTGAATGAAATACTACAAATGTACAAAATATAACCAAAGTGGTCATTTCTGCTTCGATCTGTGAATAGTGCGCACTTAAAGAGTTCTTCCAAGACTTAAGCATAATAATCTTTGGGGTTTCCCGTTTTTGTGTCAAGCATTTTAATTTCTTTTTGGTTTTCGTCGAAACATCTATCGAATATATCGAAATGATCAAGTCAGCGAAAAATCCGGAATCTATCATGATTGACGATTTGGAGAAAATGAAAGATTTTCATATCGCGTTCGAAAAAGTAGGAAAGCTGGCCCCGAAAGGTTTTCTAATACGAAACACGGTAAAAATAGTGAACAGTTCGAACACGTCAGTTGAAGTTTACGAAAAGTATGACGGTACTCCGAAAAAGTTTCAACTTCAAATTACCTGTCAATTTGATAAACTAGTAAACTAGCACTCGAAGTTAAACAATCATAGTTTTTAAACCGTTGAATTAATCGAAGTACTATTTTCCAAAAAACTTTTTGATTCTATAATGAACAACTTTATCGCTGGAACTTCTTTCTAGCTCAAAATTCGCTGGACTCCCCAAGCGCTGGAAAGTTTATTACGAAACTCCCAAAATTGAGTGACTGAGCACAAGTTGAAGTCAAAATAGAAATTAAATTTTGGCTTAGCAAAAAAATAGTTTTTTCTATTTATTTCGAAAACTAAAAAAGCTACAACTATTTTTACGAGGGAAAAAAGATGCGCAATAAAATTTCCTATAAAAATGTACGTTTGAAAAATTAAAATTCGAAACAAAATTTTCAATCTCCACTTCACAAAATTCCATCTTTCACAATTTCAAAGATGTGATGATATCCATAGGTTGAAAAACATTGAGCTAAATTTATCACCTAACCTTAGAATATCGTAAACATGGTCAGGAATCTGAATATTCGTACAATTAATAATCCAGGGATCGAAAATCTCGTAATCATGCAAGTATAATTGCTTATGATTATTAATCTGTGAATCTAAAATGTTAGTGTTTTCTTTTAATAGAATGGCTATGAAAACATAAATTTTAAATGTGTTTTGTTGAGTTAGTAATATTACAATAAGAAATATCATCTAAACGAGAATTAATAAGAAAATCATTCCAGGCCTTTTATCTCTGATGTCTTGGTTGATGGTAATCCAGGTCTTGATGCAGTTAAAGATCCCAGAGTTATATTTGTGTTTTAGTTGGTTCAAGAAATACATGTTTAAACACAGTCCATGTGCCATTATATAGGAAAATCTTTAACATAGGAGTAAACTAATGCAGGTATGAATAAATTATGGAGTTATATTAACTTAATCAGATGAGTTCATTCAACATTTGTAATAAGTCAGTTTTTTTTAAACCATCCCGTTTATAATGTAGTAAAGGGAACTAAAGGAAAGTTTCCGATTTATTAAAATTAACTATTTCTCAGATTTATGCTGCGAAAAAAATGAAATGTTAATAATAAGTTTAATAATAAACAAATTGTAGGCAAGGATTCAATAATAAGTATAATAATTACCATAGTTTCAATTGTCATACGAGATTCTTAGTTGTAATGTTTTAATTTTTTCTGAATTGAAAGAGGCCCTTTTTTGCTTTTATCATTTTTATTCAGTTGGAAGGAATTCATTGTGAGTTATAACCAATTCATAAAAGTGTTATGTGTTAACATTATTTATAAGTTTTATTTAAGAAGAATATATTAATGAAAATGTGTAATACTTCATTGAAAAATCAAATTGTTTTTTATAAAAATAACTATTTTAATTATTAATTTAAGTTTTCTTTATAAGGAATCAAGTTATAGTTGCTGAATAAGGAAGAAAAATACTAACAATGTAAGATAAAAATGGGCACAACTTTACAGTTTATTCCATATATTTTCTGTCTGTTTATAAGCTAGATAGCTCTTCGAACAAATCTCGGTTAAACATTGCGTTTACTATAATCGAAAAAAATACTGCTTCAGTAAAAAAAATTAAATATACATACACCTTGATCATCTTTTCTGTTTTATATTATTTTGAATGAAGAATTGTTATTAATTTACATGGAAAACGGCGTCTAACGATTTCTGAGTGTCGTTCATGTGTCGTTTTTCGTATATTAGCTTATCCAATGACAGCAATATTGGTAGAGTTTAAAAGGCTGTCATTTACGTGAGGAACGCCAATAATTAGAAACTAAAAACTTCCCGGTTTATTTTTCTTTAAACCCTTTTTTTTTATCATCCTAAGTGCACTTGTTGCGTTAAACATTCTTTAAGAAACCGAACTAAATTGTTTTATCAGTAATGTTTTCATAAGCGGTTACATTAGTGTGGCTGACATTGTTGTAAAAAATGCTTGGGTTAAATAAAACTTAAAAATTTACACATTCTGGAAAATTCGAGACTATTGTCGTTAGATCTTAATTTTTTATTAATCACCAATATTCCCAATTACTTGGTTCGAAAATGCACACAAATTAACTGACATAGTATTAGGGGAAACATTGACATTCCATCTACCGAACTTTTCTACAACTCTTTGCATGTTTTAGAGACAAAGTCTTCTTGCTTTATTAAAATAAATACTACAAAAACATCTATAAACCCCAGTGGGCTTAGCAGTTTCTGGGGCTATTTCAGACCTGGGCATGGACAAACTGGAAAATTAAATCTTTACGAAACGAGATTACACATATAGATATTTTGTTTTAGAGATATATCGAGGATATTTTTAAACGTGTAATAAAAGAAAATATTGACAATCTTTTACAGACTTGCAATTCGTATAACAGAAAATTAAGTTTATAATACAGAAAGAAATTAATAATAGACTCACTTTTTGGCCTTTACTGTTATTTTTAATGTCATCCTGTTAACCACTGATTTTCACTTTGCCCTAGTATGTCTTTGGAAGATAAGGAATATAATCTTTGATTAATTGAAAATCCATATATTAATTTCATTAAATGAATGGATGCCCGGAACAAGGGCCTATGTCACGATTTTGTCAAAACCCAGTTTTTCGTGGAATAAGGGCCAATGTCATGTGGACTAAGAGTTCCCATTGTTTTCAGTTGTAAAGAATGCCAACAGAGGTCAGGAAAATCGAATTATTTGCTGATAATTAATTAGTGGTCATTTGCATTATCCCAGTTTTTCAATGCTCCTGCACAATTTGGAAATCGTGACATGGGCCCTTGTTCCGGGCACCCATTCAAATATCATAGTTTTCTCATTACAAAATATTTTTTTCTTATAAAGTCCACATATTTTAGAAGATTTAAATTGACAATAATTACTAAGCGTATACAATTAATTTTCAATATAATTTGAATTTATTGTAACTTATTGATTTAACTTCGAATAATCAAAAGTATTATATTTGAGTTTGAAGTTTTAAAAAGAATTGACTTTTTACCGTCCTCCTTTTAAAGCATTATGATACGCTTGATCGTATGCCTCGTTGTACGTTGTATGGATTGATCGAATGGATGCTCGAGCGTTTGTTTGCTCTAATGTTTGAAAGAATGCATCTCTGCTTGCTTCGCGGTGTGCTTGTTTAAATTTTTCTTCGATCTGTTGTACGAGTGGACTAGGGTTTGCTTGATGGTTTGCTTGATGGATTCCTCTGCGTGCAGCAGCAGCTTGATCAATCACACTAACCAATGACAAACGACAGCCAACACCCAAACGCTTAAGTTCAATAGGACTCAGTTCTACAAACTTGTTAGTTTGCGTGTCATACACATGCTCAGTTTCGCCAAACAAATTAGATACTGGACTAATAATATCTCCCTGCTTCCATCCAATGACAACATGAGTCCCCCGAAATACTATAACTGTAGAGTTAATGAATTCAACCATTTCCTCATTAACGATTCTTCGCACACAACGACCCAGACTTGGACTGTATTTAAATTGAGCTGCTCTTATATCAGGAAAGACGTCATCATCGGAGTCGGGAAATAATCGCTTCAAATTCTCTGATATAGATTCTGTAAAAAGAAGCAGAAATAAGCTTTTTTAAATCCTTAAGAAAAATTTAATTTTTTCGAATGATTTAACTTTTTAAAATAAACTAACACCGATTCTGCTATGTGTAACAACAGAAATGTTACAATGCTTATAAACTTCTCTATTTTCAGACAATGTTTAGCCTGTACATTTTCAAATTTACCGCCATATATAGCGCCTACTGCATTTGGCGTCTGCATAGACACTCAGTAATTTTCAGTTTCGCACCTGAAACGCGAATGCTCCTTGTACTCACGTCGCGTCGTCTTTTCGAAGTTCGCAAATAAATCGAGACTCGCAATTAAAATTAACCTTATTTCAGTAATTCGTTCAAAAACCCTTCTTAGTGCGACGTTTTTAGCCGGATCCCGACCGGCTTTCCCGACCAGCGCCCGGCTGAAACCGGGGCTATCCGGCTGGGATCCAGTCGGATTATTTATTAAATTCTTACACGGAACGTTTCATGTATATTTAAATAAATTATATTGAATGTAAAGGTCAAATATAGCTGAAGTTTGGTTAAAGTATAACTAAAATATATCTTTAAAGAATATCATAAGTATCTTAAGTATGTTTAAAGTATAGAAAATGTATTCCCAAAGTATATAGATATAAGTATAAAAAACAATCATAAATACATATTTTTGTCACAAAATGAGTAGAATTGCGAACTTTTCATATTGTCAGACGAGCTGTCATTCATGATGCATTATTTTATCCCGTTGCTGGAATACCTTGTAAAGTAAATAAGTGCCATTCTATGCCCGACGCTTCAACCACAATTTGGTATAGATGAATGTCATAGCTTTTTCTTTATCCATACAAAGGAGTAGATAAAGTATATCCCATACTTTAACAATACTTCAGCTATAATTTAGCTATACTTTAGATAATCTACTTCAATAAATTTGAAGTATGGGGTGGTCTCATTTGTTATATATTATTTATACTTTGGAAATTAAACAATTGGTCACTCCCATACTTATTATTTTTTACCCGGTTGTCTGAGTCGAAGCAATTATTAATCCATTTGTATTTTTATATTGTTATGTAATCTATAATAAAAAAAATATGTTTGTCAGTCATTCATAAGGAGGAAGTAAAGCTTCCATCAAATGAGCAAAATAGAACTGCAAATACAAACAATGTGGAAAGAGCGGAGATCGAATTCACAGCTTGTTATCTATATGTACACTATTAGAAATGTTCGGAAATTTAGAAAGTTTTAACGTTACAAAAGGAATGGAAAATTCTGTGAATTATTTGATACTTTCACATACATATATTTCAAATTTTTAAAAATTTGTAATTCAATTTTCCTGAACTTATCATAATTTTACAAACTATGTATAACCGCATAAAACTTCCGAACATATTTGGTATAATTTAGACTGAGATTTTTAAAGTGTGAAATGTTCCTAACAGCGAATTGTGAACGCGATCAATTTTTAACGAATTATATAGTCGAATTGCCCATTTGCGGTCACGTTTTTGGCTTATTAGAACAGTGCAACTGGGATGCAAAGGGTTTTTTTTAATTTAACAATTTCGAATCAGAAAGAAATAAATACTCCCAGTTCAAAATATGCAAATGGAAATTAACGCAGGAATTCATATAAAATTCAAATGCTATTTTGAAAAAAGCACATAACCTATAAAGTCACATCTCGTATATTGCGTATAGAATTCTACGTGCTTCGGTAAGTAAACAATTTCAGCTAGGCTGCAATCGAGTTTCTATCTAAAATTTTACTTAAAATTATAGATGTTATATTATGTTATTGAATATTTACCAACAGAATTAGGAAAAATTGCTGAAGCCCATAATAGAATACCGACAGCGATGATCATTTTCTGTTATAGATGATACTGATTTACGTAGTAATTCGTTCTTAACTCAAGTAATAAAGATTCTTCAAGATGTTTCCAAGTCTAATTATATTCTAGTCATTATCTCACTCGACCTTACAGATAGAAGCCTCGTTAGAGATAACGTTGAATTTAGAAAAACCTTTTCTTTAATATATAGTTTCATAGAATGGCTTGATATTCTCCTTCTTAAATGACGGCATGTACCAAAGTATATCAACATGTACTCACAGTTTAAACAAAGATCCAAGAAGAACAAATTTATATGGCTTAAGCGTTATCTATAAATACGTGGCAAATGTCTGAATCAGTGTTAGGTAAGTTACTTTTTTTAATATACAGTTTCGTTACTTAGAGATCATTGGTTACTAGTTACAGCTATTTTAGTTTGACCGGTAACTTGTTACAGTTACTAGATGAAGTAACTTCAAGTTACATAAAAATTTCCTTTTTGCGCTTTTTTAGTCATACAGGGTGGACATGCTGGGGGTTACCAAAAAGTATTTAACCCGGCAAACACACCCATAAGAATAGCATTGGCGTGCAAGACGACTTGCGTACTCTTTGGTGAGCCCCAGTGTGTCAACCTTTATAAATTAAAAAAAAAACTCATAAAAACTTAATTAAAAAAGAATTAGACATTAGTTAAAGTAAAAAAAATAGTAGTGATCCCTAATAGCACAGAACGTTCCGGGAACCTGCCTGGAACGTTCTGAGGGAACCTTCAGAACGTTTCAGTCGAACGTTCCCTGAGCGTATAAAATTAACAACAATTATCTGTCTAATGCGGTTTATTTAATAAAATGCAATTGTTGTCAAAAACACTATATAGGTGAAACTGGTAGGAGATTGAAAAGTAGAATTTATGAACATAAAAGAGATTGTAGAATTGGCAATTTGAACACAGGTTTGTCACAACATTCGTGGAAATTTAATCATGCTTTTCATTTTGCTAATATTAATCTCTTGGCTAGAGAAAATAATACTTTTAAAAGACGTATCCTTGAATCAATTTTTATTAATGAATATATCAACACTTCAATAAATTTAAAAACTGGAATATCGAATATAAACCAAATTGATCTGAACATTATGCATTAAACCTCATTGTTTTTAAAATTCTTTTTACTTAAATCAACTATAATTTATTCAATCTTATATTCTCAAGCTTTAGCGCGTCTTCTCATCAGAGGTTTCTTAATAGTTGTCACCTATACAATTACGACTTTTCATAACGGTCAGTCTTGCATCGTCCGTCTGTAAACATTGTTTCAATTATGTGACATTTTCATAAATTATTGGAGCCTCTCCTATATCTTTGTGGCTTCAATCAATACAAATTTTCATTCTTTTTAAACATTTTTGTAAATGACGCTGTTTGTTTTTTATAAAATATCACATTGCTTTTTGACTCAGGTATGTTTCAATATAAATTTTTTATTTTGTTCAAACCAATATCTTTTTTACGACACTAATTATTACAACTTTTATGCTCATAATTTTTTTTAAATAGAATTATAGATATATA
This sequence comes from Belonocnema kinseyi, assembly GCF_010883055.1. Taxonomy (NCBI): domain Eukaryota; kingdom Metazoa; phylum Arthropoda; class Insecta; order Hymenoptera; family Cynipidae; genus Belonocnema; species Belonocnema kinseyi. The sequence continues at coordinate 160,429,738 of NC_046657.1, forward strand.
TCGACTCTTGAGAAAGATCCGCAGTGTTGGTCGAAACGTTGAGGATTTTAAAAAAATATGTTTTTTACATTTTATTTCGGATGCTTTTATTTTGACTTCATCATTGGCCGTAAGACCGAATATATTGCTGAATTTAGCTGAAAAATACTTATTGAAGTTTAAAGCCAAGTCCCCCCTACAAACATTAACATTTTTAAGTTTCGGTTAATATTCTAGGACTTCAGAAAATATTAAAATATATAGACTATCCTTTCCTTTCTATAAGTAATAACTATTCAGTTACTAAATAGAAGTAAAATGTATTTAATAATTGACGAATAAAGATACGGGTGAAGCAAAAAGATTTGACGGCACTAAACAATTGACTTCGAACTTCGAGGCCGGAGATCCCCGATGCAATATTTGATCCTGCCCATGCTCAATGCGTGCATGTTGTCGCGTGCCGGTTTTCTCGGGTATTTACTATTAACCGATTATTACAGGAAGATTATTATGCTAAAAATGTCATTTTTCTCATAGTGTTCTTGGGTGTTCCAAGTGTTCGTTATCTGTTAATCTGCCAAAATTTCATAAGTAACCTCTGCATTTTTCACGTATGCCTGAAGCTTTCTTTTAAAAGAAGGTGAGGTTATGTGACATTTGTTCTATTTCTCTTTAAAATTTTTAAAAGCATGTTAGCAGTTTGTTTGCATAATTTTTTAGAAGTGTTTTGTGAATAATAGTCATTAATTTCTTAACTTTTCCCGAAATGGATAATCGATAAAAAAATATTTATTTCGACGAGATGTACAACTTTTGCGAACTATATTTTTGCCCAAAAGCAGTATTTTGTCGCATTGAAAAAACAAACTAATTGGTGAAAAATGTCTGAATAAATAATGACTTACTTTATATTAATCTGCACGAAAAGTCCTTCAAATGCATTCAATTAGGGTCTAAAAGTAACACCTAGGCTAAGTATTAAGTCAATATTATTGGATGACCTCCTCGGAAGTATAACCTTTATTTCTTAATATAAAAGTTATGAAAAATTATTTGAATCAGTATTTGAATATAAAGTTGATGAATAAACTTGTTTCCACTTTACGTATTACATAATTGAATCTTCCATATCAACCATATGAATTGCTAAATTATCAACAAAATGGGAAAAATTGTGCAGAAAATTTTCCAAGTCAGTTCAATCATGAATCATCCTCGTTCATTCCTAAAAAAATACAGGTCAGTCAATTCATTACAATTACAAGCAGTTTATTCTTCCACAAGAAAATTTTTCAAACAAGTATTGCTAAAAATTCGCATTTTCATTAAATAATGAAGTGTTATTAAAATTACTGACCGTCATTCCTTTCAGGTAATAACTGCAGCTACTGAGCCAAAAGGTGTGTATTGACATGTGTGAGGATTTATTGACATACTTTCAAAACTACACAAATGGCAAAGAAGTCCTTACAGCGTACAAAGTTAATAATCACACGCTAACCTAAAAAGCGCGCCGTTCTTTAGTTCACGTGTTGATTCCGCGATAAAAAGACGTAATATTCAAAGATATTAAACCTGAAGAAACAGTTTATTTTTGGGAGTATGTACAATTTGAAAAATACGGTCAATTAATGATTTTAAATTTTGTAAAACGTAAATTTTTTGAAATTGAAACCCAAAATGCTGTTAAGCAAACAAGTGTTCTTTTAACCGCTACTCTTTAAAACAACTCTTAAGCTAAAATTTTTATTGATTTTTACAGTATTCCGATTAAACTTTAGAAACATCTTTCATCGGAAATAGAAAATTATTTTGCAGGTGAATCTGCTGCTACATATTTCATACCGTTCTGTATGGAAAATGGATTGCGAATACCAAACAATGAAAAATTAATCGAGCACTTTCATTACGTAAAGCGTTTGTTGCAAGAGAAGAAGATTCTCATTAACACTAAGCCAAAGAAACACAATAGAGAACATAGATCCCTTTAAACTATTTTGGTAATAAAAATTCTGTTTTTCTCATTGATTAATGCTTCCATTGATGTAAAATAGTGCTATTACAAATCACTTAGTTAAAAATGTGATGTTTTTACCTTTAGACGTACAGAAGGAAAAATGGAAGTTTCTTCAAAATCATTCTGATCCCTTCTCAGAAGTTGAAAAGGCCTTTAAAAGTACCAGCCGACGATGCAGCTCTCATTCGACTGCTGACAGGGTTATCTCGTAGTACGCAATTTGTTATGCTTATTATTAGAAAAAAACTGTGGAAGACAAATTACTATTCTTTGTATCGGTCTGATTATTACTCTTATTTGATTGATTTTCACAAATTATTATGCTTATAATTATTAGAAAAAAAACGGTAGAAGATAAATTACTTTTCTTTGTATAGGTCTGATTATTTTTCGCATTTGATTGTTTATTGATTTATACAGCAGTATTGTGCATTTTTTAGATTTAAAGCAGCAAGATATTCTTCTATTTTATTTATTACATTAAATTTGCCCAACCGAGAAAAACAAGAGAAAAAAAGGGGAACCTAATGTAATTTCCAATGAACTAAAATTGACAAATAAAGAAAAGAGAAGTGCTTGTCTCCTGCATGTGGCAGTGAGTTTTCGATATTAACTTTCGTTCATTACCAAAAAAAAAATAAAACGGGTATAGAATTTGTTGCAAATTTTGAAATTTATTCTTTCTTTTTTCAGGACGCGACTGAGTTGGATAGAACTATAAACAAACTACGAGATTCATTGAGAGCCAAACACTGTAAACTTCAACCCCTGACGATTATCATTGGTTCGCTCCTGGAAGTTAAGGCTTACTATGTGGCTTTTGATGATAGTAAATACTCTACAAGTTCAATGTTTAGTACTGTTGATATGAATTTAAAAGTATTTCACGTTTTTGACTGCGAGTACCTGTCAGATTCGTATAACATGTGGAAGTTTATGCAGCATGCTTTGTATAAAATTGAATGTCCTGGGGAAAAATTGGCATGCAAAATAGAATCCTTGAGGGTGCGGTCGAAGCAATTGTACAATAAATAGACCATTATTCTTGCAAAAAATGGTAGTTAGTCTGCTGCAATTGTCTTCTAGTTATTTTTGCCTAAAGCAATTGTTTTTCTGTTTCATTGAACACTTGTGATCGTAGAGTATTTAATAATAGAATTTTATTTTCTAAAGTAGTTGACGAATTTAACTTTCTTCGAAACGAAGGCATTGCAATTTCGACCACAACAGGAGATAAAAAAGTTTATTTTCTTTTGACCTTAATTCGCACTGATAACTTAGGTCAACATTGAATGGTCGGTTTGAACGAAAGCTTCCGTTCAAACTACTTCTGCAGATTTTACCTGACTCGCTTTGAAGATATCAATTATGTTTTTGAAGAATGCGATTGCGAGCTTCCGCACACTAGAATATTACAATCTACATCTAACTGCTGGTAAATCAAAAGAGTCTAGTAGTGAGGAAGAATGCGTCTTTCATCACGGAGAAAAATAGAAAGTCTGTTTGTTCATATAGATGTGCAGGCAGATCATACTGCAGGGTCGACTATCGGACAGCTCTTGAATATGGTGAAAGCGGCTATCTCTAGAAAATAAAAAGAAGACGTCCAAATCGACAATCTGAGAAAGACATCTCGATTGTCTCAGACCTTCTTCTCGGTCATCTTAAATTTGCTGACCAGATCATTGTGAATGTTCATTTGGAAATCGCAGATGGTCGATTTGATTTTCTCAGACATTCGAGTGGGTCGTATTTGATGATCGATTCGATTATCTCAGAATTTTGACGTAGTCATTTCGTATGGGCGATTCGATCATTTTAAAAGGGTCGACTTGATTATTTTGAAGTGTCAATATAGATATTAAAGAAAAGAAAATTCAGTTATCGCAAAGGGTCGATTCGAAAATCTGAGATGGTGGAAAGGACTATTTATGATAGACAAATACATATTTTTAAATTATTTTTAAAAAAATGTTTGATCCTCTATATCTAAACTGTGGCATGATGTGTTACTAAATAAATAGTGGGATGTCCTTCATCGATTGATTTAGAGTAGGCATTCTGATAGTAATCTTAAATCTAAAAATTACTAATGCGTATAAAAATCATTAAAAATGTAATTAATTAGAAATAATTATTTATGAATTTAATTTTAAAGCTTTTTCTTCGAATTAGTAGTTTTTTCACTGATGATTGGTAAAGATTAAAATCTATTTATCATAATTATTAATAAAAGTACATTCATACTCACTATTTTTAAGAAGATTGTGAAAAATATGCCAATGAGCAATCAGAGCTTTCAATGACGAGTTACAAAAAACTGTGCATAAATGACAACGCATTTTAATAATTTAATTAAATTTATTTAATCTTAATCACAAAAAGCTTCAGTTCAATCTTAAGCTACAAACTAATTCTAAATCACGATTTGGTTAAATATTGCAAATACAGTTATTCAAATTAAAACAGTCTCTTGCCAGCTGATTTCCTTGTTTTTGATCCGTCCCATAAATATTCCCTAGAAAAAAGTCAATAATAAATTAGCATAAAAATCTTTAAATCATTTTTCTTATTTAAATAAAATTAAAGTTTTTAAAGTATAAAGTAAAATATATTTTGGAAAAAGTGGATTTCTAAAGTTAAGCGATCAACAAAGAAGAAGAATTTTCTACCCTAAAAGACAAATTTTCTACAAAATAGTTGTACTTTGAAAGAAAAAGTTCAATTTTTAACTAAGGAAATTCACAGGAAGAAACAAAATGTAATCTTTACAGCGATTATCAACTTGATAATGTATTTAAAAATTACCGGCACAAGTTGAATTTTCAGATAAAAAATGCATTTTTAATATTACTTTGAAGAAGACAAACAATTTTCAATCAAAAAGATGAACTTTAGTCCAAAGGGATGAAATATTCTATGAAAAGACACAAATTTTCAACGTATTGAATAGACAGGATAAAGTTTTAACCAAACACGAAATGGTAAAATTTTTGATTAAAAAAAGAATTATTTTAACAATAAAAATAGATTTGCAACAAATTTTTTGAATATTTAACCATAAAAATGAATTATCTGCCAGAAGATTAATGTTCTACTAAAAGAAGACGAATTTTGAAAAAAATAAATAATCTTTTAGAAATTTATTTAATTTTAAAAATAAAAAGACAAAAACTATCTACAAAAAAGTTGAATTTGTTACACAGAAAATATGATTGCACAACTAAAAACTTTACTTTTCAAACCAAAAAGATTAATAATATACAAAACAGTAGAATTTTCACCATAAAGATTAACTAAAAATAAAGCGCCTAAATTCTCAATAAAAATGTTTAACTTTCAAGTAAAAAATATCCATTTTTTAGCAAAAAATAAAATAGTGTAATTGTCAGTTTAAGAGATTAATCTTCAATAAAACATGAAACGAATTTTAATCAAAATAGTTACATTTTCAACCATAGAGATGAAGCTTCAAGAAAAAAAAGGATTTTTAACAAGGTTCTCAATCCAAGAGTAAAAATACCAACAAACAAGGACCATTTTCTACCCAGAATAGAACTTTTTAACCAAATGATTTAATTTTATACCATATAGTTGAGTTTAAACTAAAAATTTCAATTTCCTATCAAGAAAATTAATGTTCTATACAAAAATACGATTTTTCCAACTTATCCAATATATGTGATAAATTATTAACCAAATATGGAATAGTTCTATTTTTCGATAAACCAAATTTTAACAATAAAAACAAATTATCAATATCTTTTAAGGAGGCGATTTTAATGCTCGTATCGGCAACCTAAATGATCTGGAAGGGTTATTCCTCCCTGAAAATTCTGCAGCATTGTATAAGTGAAAATCATTGGACTCTGAAGTCAACGGAAGGGGGGAGGTTCATGTTCAAATTCTTGAGATTGGTGAGCTAATGATATTAAATGGAATATTGCCTAAAGATTTTCCAGGAAATTATACTTTTCTTGGATTTGTGGGTATGAGTCTTAACGATCTCGTTGCGTGTCATATTGGCGCAATAGACCTTATTTCTAATTTTGAAGTACTTCAATTGTCTACGACATCCGACCATCTTCCGGTTCGCGTTAATATTTCGTATTTCATATAGATCCACACAAGTATAAATAGAGACTCATTTTTATTGTACAATAAAATAATTTGGAATGAAAACCGCAAATGTGACTATATACATAAAATGTCCATTTATGAGAAATCTGCATTCTCTAATAGCGAAAGAAATACTCTAAATACTCATTTAATATTTATATATTAATATTTATATCTAGAAATCAAAAGATCTTTTCTGGATTTACGTAGGTCCAAGAAGAGGCTTAGACAATGATTATAAAGTCATAATAGTAACAATGGCAAAATTTTTAGTTCGAAGTAATATCTAGTCAGTTCAATTACAAATCAGCAGCGTAGTCGTTTCATAGTTAAAATAATCGCTAAAATGTATTTAACGTGAATAATTATTTTCTTGACTCAATAAGAGAAATAAATTATGTAAAAAAGTGTAAAAAACGGCTCATTCATGAATTCTCAGTAAAATCTACTGAAGATTACTCGTAAAAAATGAAGAGGCTTTCATTATGATTTGATCACAAAAGTAATAATAAGTGACTATAAAAGAACAGGTTTTACTGTGAAGTGACTGTACAATGGTTCTTTTTATATGACTGTTTTATGAAGACAAATATCGATACATTTATATTAATAAACATATGAATGGAGATTTTGCTCTTTTAGTTTATTATTAATATAAATTGACATAAATTTGGTGAAAGTATGTGTATTTTGAGGCTATGACTCTGACACTTCTCAGCAGCTTTACTCCCAAAGTAAACAAAATTGTTCAACAAAAACTCAGGACACGGAAAGAAACATAGAAAATAGTGTCTTGAAACCAACCTTATTCGTAGGAAATGAAAAAAGTTTATTTTATAAATAAACTTTATAATTAAAAAAATACTAACCTAAAAATAATGCATAAACGAAAAATTTCTATTTAGCCAAATAAATTTGTTTTGTACTATCCCTTAAAATAAGAGTTCGGGGACGTCCGTTAAACTGTTTAATAGCATCTTCGAAATCAGTTTTTGGAAATTTGTACTTTTGTGAGTAAAAACACGTGGGAACTGAAACCCATTTGTCATATACGCCGAAGTATCACAAGCCCTTAATTATGCTTCAATAATTTATGATTTCTTTGGAATCAATCATTAAAAATTATAATTTATTGTGAGGTTCATAATGAATAATTAGAATTATCATAGTTATTTACAATTATAATTTTAATTTTTATAATTAATTTCATGAGTGACGATAAATTATTATTTTCAATGATTTGTCGCTATTAACTCATAAATCATTCGTTAATAATTAATTTATAAAATGACTTTTTCATCAATTGAAATTAAAAATAAACAAATATTCAATTTTCCGAAAAATAATCGTTCATGAAGTATTGGACTAATACAAATCTGATTCATAGCCATTCAATTTCTTTTAGATTTGATCTGAAAAAAGTACATAATCAAAAGAAACACTCTCAGAACCTGCTGGGATTGCAGGTTGGTAATAAAATTTATTCAGGTCAGCCATTAATTTATTTAACCTGTAAAAAAAAACACATAAATGTTGAGCTTAATGTCGTCAATTTAACTTTCAGTTAATTTTCATAGTTCAATTTTTCATTGCGATAATAATAAATAAAGTGTATAATCCAAACACCATTTATAGTCCGCAAAATGTTAATTTCACATTCCACGAACGCCCGTTAGGACGTTCAAGCCGCTCACGTTGTGAGCGCGTGAGGCCCAAGTATTCAACACATGTCGACTATCTAGCATTCAAAACTAAATGCATCGATAATAAGAACATGTAGGGTCAGTGATTGAAATGTGAATATCACGCTCTTCGTCTATGAATTTGTGCGTGTTTTCCCCACATGTATTTAGAGCTTTTATCACCTGAATTCACACTTTGTGCATTTGATTCAGTTAAAATATCAAACATGTGATTAGTCCCGCGTACTGAATGCAGGTAATTTCTCTCCGTGTGGAATGCAGAATTCACGTGTTTAGAGCGTAGACTTTGTTTTCATTGATTGAAGCTATATATAACTGTTTTACTCATTGTACCTAACTGGTAGCTAATGGACAACTCATTTTACCAACAACACGGAACGCAACGTTCCACCAGTGGCGCTCAACTTTTTCGGAATATCTACCGTTACCAACAACATGGCCTCTCTATCTATAAACGCAGGGCCATCAACTCCGTCTCGCCCGGTTTCCAGTGTGCACTGTCGGTAATGGCAGGGAAACCTTCTCCAAAAATCTCAGGGGTGGATTTACTGAGTCGCATTCGCGCTTTCCGCTCACCTATGCCGGAATTTTTCGGACAAAGATCACGAGGATCCCAAGAAATTTTAGCCGACTGCGAAAATTACTTCACGCAGTCGCATATTGAGCAAAGCCAGTGACTCGGCTTCTCATGGGCAAATTCACGAGAAATTCCTGAGCAGATTCAACAGCGTCACAAAAGTTATGAGTGTGCACACTACCCTCTATACACGGAATCAATCGGAGAAGAAAAGCATTGCAGTTTTCCTGCAGGAGCAGTATTTTGTGGCTCAGCGACTCTGCCTAATAATAATGGACGAGCAACTCACGATTTTATTATTAGAGTACATGAAGCCGTCGATTCGGCGATTGGTGCGAGCTCGGAATGACACAAGCTTGCTGCTCTTCTGGAATATGCCACCCAGGCGGAACGTGAGGAAGCTGATTTAACATCCAAGGAGGAGCCAATAAAAAAGCAGGAACCGAAGCCACACACGAAGAAATAAAGACTGATCGCCTGCAGATTGCCGTTTCTGCTCAGGCGGAAATTTCACCGAGACTGCCCCATCCTCGCAGCTTATCGCACCGCAAACCCGCCATAAGCGAAAAACTGGTGAGACCGGCGGGCCGAGAACAACCTCGCGATTGCCCCGGCCCAACATCCACACCAATCATAATCTCGATATACTCAGCAAACCAAAACCGGCTCCGAACTCGCGTTCGCCTTGGAAACCATGTGGTTGCGGCAGAAATCGACTCTTTTGCCTCAGAGAACTTCGTGAGATACGACATCCTAACTGAAGAGGAACAAAGAAGTCTACAGCCAGGACCCGACTACGCAATTCTTGCTGCTAAAGGAAAAAAGATGCAAGACACAGAACGTCTCTCCTTTTCTAGGCAAGCGGGAATATCCAGTAATGTTTTTTGCCAGCGACGACATGTGGGTAAATCTCACCCTCGGTCGCACCTGGTTAAAAGACCACGACTTCCACCACGAGCCCCCTACGTACGTACACCGTACGTATACCACGAATTCCGTTTTTCATCAAGGAGGCCAACTACGACAAACTTTCGCCGTACAGCAGGATATTCAGCTATCCAACCCTCGACCGTTCCAAGAAGCTCCACAGCGTTAATCGGAACTCAAGAAGAGATTTATAGATGAATAACTTCGTGAGATGCTGGCGGACGAAATTATAGAACCAACCACTTCACCCTGGAGTTCAGCTATCTTGATCGCCACCAAACAACAGGATGCATACCGGTTCTGCATAGACTTCCGTCGCTTGAACGAGCAAACGGTGAATGCTCCACAATGTTTAACTCGGATCCACGAGATCTTGAAGTATCTCGGAAAATCCAGAATCTTCATTACTTTGGACCTGAAGAGCGGGCACTGGCAAATTCCGCTGACGTCAGAAGCCCGGAAATACACGGAATTTTCAACCCCTGCTGGCAGCCAGTACCAATTTCGGGTGATACCTTTCGGTTTGAAGAATGCCCCGGAACATTCTAGAACGTGACGCGACATGTACTGGCTGGATACAGAGGTGATTTCAGCATAGCCTACCTGGATGATATCATCGTGCACTCGGACACTTGGGAGGATCAACTACACCAAGTCGCTCTCGTTCTCGAGCGCCTACATACATACGGCCTCACATGTTCCACACAGAAATGCAATTTCAGCCAATCTAGTCTGCATTATTTGGGCCACGCAGTTACCTGGGATGGAAATCACCCCCAGCCTCGTCACGTGGAAGCCATTCTTAATGCCGCATCCCCACGAAATCTTAAGCAGCTGGCATAATTTCTGGGAACGTGCAACTAGTTGATAGAGTAAATCCCGCATTAATCCTAGTTCACCGCACCTCTGATAGACCTCTTATCTCAGAAGAGGCGCCTCGCTCAGCCGACCGGATCCGACTTTGCCGTTCATTCTTTAGACTGATGCAAGCGCCATCGGCATGGGTGCCGTCCTGATGCAGGAAGATGCTCAGAAGAAACGGCACATAATTTCCTATGCTAGTGCCAAATTCTCTCATACTGAATCTCGTTATCATTGTAATGAGCAGGGGTGTTTGGCCGTCATCTGGGCGATTAAATGACACTCATCTTACCTGGAAGATCGAACATTTTTCTTAAGGACCGATAGTAAGACACGGACTTGGTTAGAACGTATCAAGGATACCCGAGATAAACTCCGACGCTGGGATACTTACCTCAAAGACCTCACCCTCAAGATTGAACATTGTCTGGGTCGGAAGAACCAGCTGCCAGGCGCACTCTCTCGTCACCCGATCCAAACAAACCCTTTCTAAGAGAACGTGACCTCGACCGCATGGTTCCGCCAAAAATATTAGTGCCTAAAGTCGCAGACACGCCCGTTCACCCAATTCTCAACGGAATCCAGGCACCATCTTTCATGAATGATATCACACAAGCTTAGTAAGGCGATCCACAAATGAGCCATATGATGGTCCAATGGTTCGAGCTGCATAAAAAGGCCCCAGAAAACAACGAGGGGAAAACTTTCTGAAAAATAACCTTTTCAACTAACAGGGATTTTGGAAACGCTGTCCCAAAGGAGGACAATGGCAGAATCGCGGCCCGGCTTCACTTCGTCAGAAAGTGATTTAGCAATATCATGACAGTGCACTCGCCGGACACCCTGGAGCCGAGGAAACCACACACTCGATTCAGAAATATTTCTTTTGGCCCGGAATGAACCGGGTGGTTAGAAGCTACGTTGCAGATTGCCATCTTTGCTTGTGCACCAAGTCCATGCACGGAAGACCGGCAAACGGAAAACGACCCCGCACCACATCGACTGCTTGGGAAACCATTGCAGTACATTTAATGGGACCTTATCTACTCAACACCCGAGGAGCAGACACATTCAGAGAATTCACCTCACACCACCTACTAGTCAGAAAAAATCGCTGACAGGAATGAGAGATTTGGACTCTTACCTACTAAAGACACAAGGTTATGTGCACCTGTAGCCCCTCCCAAATCCTAAGAAGACCCCTAAACGTTTTTTCTGATTTTCTTTAAACTCTTCCTCACCGCCTTTGAATCCTACTTACCACGATCCGGTCATTCTGCGCCATTCTCCGTTGTAAATCTATTACCTCCCTACAGATATTTTGAAAGCTTATTGTTTATGTAAAGCCTGCTTTGCATAGATGTTACAAAACAAATTAAGTGTTATTTTAAACTTTTAAAGTGTCTTAGAAATTTAAAAAGACGCTTAAAAAAGTTTCATTGTATTTCATTGTATTGCGCAAAGTTGCATTGTATGTCCAGCAGATTCTATAAATAAGAGAATTCATTCTGAAGAAATGACTGTCTTGATACCCTTAAATAATTTTTTTTGTACTATATTTTTAGGTTACTTCTTTTTATTCTGCATCTTAATCTGTTTGCATATGCTTGCTTTTTGTTTATATTTGTATTTCGTATTACTACTCATGTGTATCGACCTTAGATCGAAAAAACAAATGATTGAATAATATTAATAATAATAATAATAAAAGAGAACTTTACTAAACATGCTTAAATCATGTTAAAAGTTAATTTTAAAATATACAAAAGTTTTATACGGCAAATCATAAATGCAGTTACCTTTATTATGAAAAATGTACTGTTCGGCCCTTACCACTTTTTGAGCGCGCACAGCCGATCTCCTAAACCAAACCCGAGAAGAAATTTTTTTCATTCTACAAAGTCGTTTTGTTAACCGCTTTCAATTGATTTTAGAAAACATTTTGGCGCAATAAACAAAATTTAAGTTCTGTTGAACAAATTCGTTTGCTTCAATCAAAGTTTTTAATTGAATCGTTTTGTTGGTTTAAAAAAATGTTTTATTGATTAAACATCATATTTTGGCTTAATCTATCAAAAAAGTAAGAAAGAATTTGACTGGAGTTAAGCAAAAGGTTTGGTTGATTCAAACAAAATATTTCATTAATAGCATCTTAAAAGTCATAGACGCATTGGCACTTTCTAGCATCACGTGATATAATTCAAGATGACGGTCCACGTGTAAAAGTTTGTGTTGCATAAATGACATAAAAATGTCGTCGTTTTGCATTTGCAGCTCAGTGATATCTATTAAAAGACGCAAGCTCACTTGAATATGTGTGATTGTCTATAACATTACGTGATTATATTTTTGATAAAAATATAACGATTTTTGTAATCAAATATACAGGAAATACTGCATAATTTATATTACAAATAGCTTGCCATGGAATTGTCTTGTCTTGTGCTATGTAGTAGTTAAATAATTCATACAATATGACACAATAGCACACTAAGTTTGGTAAGATATTTACAATGTAAATTGTGATGGAAACTTTATGGTTTTGGTTAAATCAACTAAAATCTTTTCTTAGAGCAGCAAAAACACTTATTTCAAATAACGGAAATATTCTCTTGGATTCAGCCAAATATTTTCCGGGATTAACTAAAATTTTCACTTCGATGAATCAAAATTTAGCTTCGATGAACCAAAATGTATGGTATAATCAACCAAATTTCGTAACCCAAAAAATCGTCTAAAGTCAACCAAATATTTTATTGTCCATATAACAACCATATCCTAAGGTTGCTTTAAACAAAATTTTCTTGTTTCAGCCAATTTTTTATGTGCCTTTTCTTGTATAATTGCGCGTATTATTGTAATTAATAAAGTAGCGAGCGATATTTTATTTTAACGCTGAAAGGATCAACCGCAAAGATTCCGCCAGGAACTCGTGCCGAATTATCTTGTGGGGCATTCTCACCTCACTCAAGATTCCCCGCCATGAAAAGCGTTAAGAAATAAGTTAGGTGTTAAAACACGAGAGCTTGTAATTAGATAGGGTGTCCAAAAAGTCCCGGGACAGCCAAATAAATCCTTAGGTAAATTTTTTTTTGGAGAAGGTTGAGGTCATTCTTGAAGTACGATTCAACGAGGAATCCAGTGGTGACCTTAGTTTTTACATTAACCATGACCTTCATGGTTATTTCAAGGCCAACTTTGTTTTTTAAATGGAATGGCCCATTTTTGATATTGGCAATCGAAAGATTGGAACATTTTACGTTAAAAAGTATAGTCAGGTCATAAGTAAGGCGTGACCTTGATGGATGTATCAAGATCATTCAAACTTCAATATTGTCTGAACATTTTTTCGCAAGCTAGCTTGTGAAAATCATCATCTTACCCGACTTACTTACTTGAACAATGTACATTAAATACTGATCATCGAGTGACTTTGACCACAACAATGAAACTCATATCAAGGTCACTCTTTGTTTTTTCATGAAAACGACTCTGTTTGACATCGGAAATCAAAAGAAGGGAAAATTTCACATTAAAAAGTGTAGTCAGGTCATAGGTAAGGTTTGAAATTGATAGATATATCAAGGTCATTTAAAATTCAATATGGTCTGAAAAATTTTTCATAAGCTAGCTTGTGAAAATCATTCTATCTTACTTACTTACTTAACCCTTAAGGGTCCCCTTACTTTGGTATAACGTTGAGGACCTCATGGGACCGCTGAAGACCACAGCTGTAATTTTTTATTGCATAGAAGCTTTTTAATATTTTTGCCTAAAATTTTGTTGGGCATTCCCTTTAGTGTCTTGTTATAAGATAATTTTACTTGTTAAATGATTTCTTAATTTTAAGGAATTGAAAAAAAAATAAAAAACCGAAGAAGAACGAACTTCCTAAATTTTAATAGAAAGTGTCAGGGCACTAACGACACAATGAGAAGCTTTAAGGGTTAAACAATGTGCATTAGATACTGACCATCGAGTGATCTGGACCATGACCATCAAGGTCATATCAAGGTCCTCCTTTTATATAATTTAATGTATATTGTTTTAAGTAAGAAAGTAGGGTAAGAGGATGATTTTCACAAGCTAACTTGCGAAAAAATGTTCAGACTATATTAAAGTTTGAATTACCTGACTACGCTTTTTAACATAAAATTTCCCGCACTTTCGATTGCCAATGTCAAAAATGGGCCATTCTATTAAAAAAAAACAAGGGTGACCTGGAAAAAAACATGAAGGTTATGGTCAAGGTCAAAAATAAGGTCACCATTGGATTCCTCGTTGAAAGTTACTTTAAGAATGACCTAAACCTTCTCCAAAAAATTATACCTAAGGATTTATTTGACTGTCCTGGAACTTTTTGGACATCCTGTATACTATTAATTACATTAAAGAACAATACTGTTGAAAATACGTGGACATACCTAGTTTCAAGTCAATCGGTAGTAAGTACGTTTCGGACCTGTACCGTAAATATTGCATTATATACTTACCGCAACTTTCTTTGTAGATATCCAGTTTTTATATTAAAGTTAAACGTTTAAAAAACCAGTTATACATTATAATGTATTCTAATGTTTTGCAACAAATAATAATTTTATTTTTGCATTATAAAAATAAACATTCATTATAATAGGTGTTACTTTTTTGCGGATGATGCTCAGAAGATGGTGTTTCCCCCGACAGCACGCAATATTGCAGCAATGTTGCTGCAATATTACATGGCAGCATTTGAAATATATGAATCTCTTCTTTAAAAAAATATTCCTGCAATGTTTGCACAATTATGTGTGACAATTTTGTATAATTGTTACATTATTTTTTATATTTTAAGTTAAGGAATAACGGTGTTATTTAGAAACGGATCTGTCTCTATGGTTGCCGTTGCTCTGGCTTACCCTACTTGCAATCGACTTCTCTTTGTGTCGTTTCTGGGTTTCCTACAACATCCCTTCGATCGCTTTCGCGTTTATGGTAAAGCTTATTTTATTTGCATACTTCAAAGTTGATATAAGAATATAAAAGATTCCTTTATTTCAGACCTACTGATTGATCCGCCATATTAATATATTTTATTCGATAAAGTACAACTGTGCATGAGCCCAACTATGCACTAGCTCATTTGTACACGTTCAAATTTCGACGTGCGCAGTTGGAAGACTTATAACTGTGCATATGCACGGGTGGTACCCTACCAAATGTACAGGCCTCAAATAATAGATCAATCTTTCAACTTTCAAGACCACGTCACAGATGGGATACTTTCAATCTGTACGTCTCAATAATAAGGATCATATTGTCAACTTAAAAGTCCACGCGAACTGTTGGAAGGGTACTATCTGTGCACATCAAATGTCGGGTTTGTTCCATGTGTGCACTTGAAATATCAGTTGGGCATCATCTGTGAATGTCTCGAGGTCTACATGTGCAGATAAAAGCATGACGTCGTGGCACGTGCAAAGTTGTGCAAGTACAATTCAGATGGTATCATCAATACACGCATACAGTGAGGGGTAAACCATCTGTGCACGTAAACCGTTGGTAGGGCACTATCTGTGCAAGTTGAGGATTCGATTTTAGACGAACACAGATAGGCTGGTGTACAGATGTGCCCGTGACCAACAACGTGCTAAGCTCTATGCTTCCCATTTTATTAAAGAGTAATTAAGTGTTGCGCAGTCATAGCCCATATGCACTTTTATATTTTTTCAAAAAAGGTAGAAACACTTGATATCGAATTAATAGCTGAAAAGTATTTCGAAATTTACGAAATTATTACGATGCGATGTAAGCTTCTGTACCTTATACATTAAGGTCTAGGCTAGTTTGCCGCAAAGTCTTATGCAATCTGGACTTCGAATATAATTGTTTTATGTCATAGATGACACTAGTTGACTGAGAAAATCATCAACAGCTCAAATACATATTTCACAGAATGGTAATATAATCGCGCACAAGAATTATCTGTTCTATTTAGCGATATATGTGACATACAGATTTAAATTTTGCTTTCCGAAATGCAAGTGAACATCAAATATTGTAAAATACAAATCAGAAGTGTGCACACCCAATTCAAAAATTTCTGTCCCGCTTTCTTTATCTGAAAGAACCTCTAAATATCAAAAGAATGTACAAGCGGAACGAATTTATGGAAGTAATGGAATTCATGAAATTCTAGAAATTCACTGAAATCATGGAATTCTATGTATTTGCGAAATTAACGAAAATGATTAGAATTAAAGAAATTATTGTAATTCACGAAATTTAAGAAATTCAAGAAATGTATGGAATTCAAAGAAATAGCGGCATTCATAGAATTCACGGTATTAATGGAATGCAAGGAATTCATATAATTCACGGATTTAATGGAGCTAAAGAAATCTATGGAATTCACTCAATTCATGAAATTTACGGAATTCACGGAGTTTATTAAATATAAATAATTAAAGTTTACGAAAAACGTTCCAATGAAAGTTGCAGCTCTTAAAAAACTACGTATTTTATGGTCTTCGGGTTTATCATCTCAATCAATTATTTTTCAAGAAAAATTAGATAATGTTCCACCAAATACATTTTTCCAAAAGTCCATTACTTTCGGTATTAGTTACTTACTCACTTCACCATGGGCACCCTCGTGACTGGTTACAGAAATAATGTTGGTCAAACCCCTACCCCTTTGCAACGTATGTTTGGGGGGCGAGAAGGTAACGATGTGACCGATCACATAAATAATGTGGGTCAAACCCCTTCCCCTTCCAAGGTCTCGCGGGCGCGGGAAGGCCCCCCTTTGACCGGTCACAGAAATAATTTTGGTCAAACACCTTGTTTCCCTTTCCAATGTCACGTTTGGGGCCGGAAGGCACTGTTGTAAGTAGTCACAGAAATAATGTAGGCCACATCCCTACCCCCTGTCATTTTCCAGTATTTCTCGTGACAGTACGTTACTATATTTGGATAAATATGGTCTAAACGAAAAAAAGTTTAAAATAGGAGTTGTAGCTCGTGAAAAGGTTTCGCTTCGCCCATCGTTTCCTCGCAAGCGTGATTATCCCTCCCGGAATTTATTATACACATTGGTACAGTATTTATGAGATATTGACTGTCTCCTTTCCACTAACGTTTGTTCTTAAAAGTTTTGCTTCACTTATCTCTTCTACGAGCGCGTATTCAGCCTTTCAGGAATTTTCCATACCATCCAAGTCACACAGCTACATATTGTGCTACATTTCTTTGATTTTTCATATTTATCGTCGTTTTTCTCGAAAAGTATTACTCATAGAGCAAAAATGTATTTCACATAAAATATATATTTTTAAAAGATGTACAACTTTCATTTAAAGTTTTTTCGTAGTTTTTTATTATTTACTTTGATAAACACAAAAAACCATGATTAATAGTACGAGTCAGAATATAATTCAACGTCACTTGCACTTTTGTTACCACCGCGCAGGCCGAATGCGCAGGTAATTTTGTGGTGTTTGTTGTCTCGCACTAGAGTTATGTCACATTTCTGGCTGCGCAATAAACTTCCGCGTTATCCATAGTTTCGCTAAAAAGTTGAAGTCTCGAATACGCAGTAACCTTGTGTGGCGTTATGGTTGTGCACTAAAGTCACGTTGCACTTTTAGCTACGCAGTAGATTGCGCTGGAATTTTTAATTTTGCAATAAATCTATGTTGCACTGCTGAATATGCAGTAGACTTATGTGCTATTTCTGGTTACACCTTAGATTTATGTCGCACTTCCAGTAGTGTTATTTCATAGACACTAGCATTATTCTTATTTGCGATTGCGTATTAGTTGTATGGTAGTTATAGCTGCGCAATCAAATATTAAATTTATTAAGGCCAATGCGCCGTAGTGCTACGTCGCATGCAATGATGCTCAGTAGAGTAATAAAACCGATAATAGGGCGCAGTATATGCATCTTGTATTTAGAGTTGCTCTTTAGAGCTATGGAGCGGTGAGCGTTGTATATAGAGTTATGCTACTCATTTGCATTCGCATTTTTTAATCGGATCTGGCATGGGTAATATTGTCCTGAAAATTACATGCTGGTTCAGTTTAAACCGGAACTGAAACATTATAGTCCGGGTAGTCGAAAAACCGAACCAAAAGTTTCCGGTACGGTCCTCCTAAAGATCAGCCCGAAAAGTTCCGGTCTGGGTTTTCTACATCAACAATTCCAATACATGTGAAGCAGTATGCTAATACCAGCATTTGAAAACTATAACTTCAGGTATTGTGACGTTTTCCTTTCCTTTCGGAAACAAGCTTCCAAAACATTTATTGGAAGTTTCTAACAGAAATTTGTTGCAGTATAGAGATAGGAAAAGTATAGAATTCGAAACCCAGGCAAGAGAGTTTAACATGGAGAAACATAAATATACTAATAATATATATCCCATATGAGGCAAGCTAAAGGCTATTCTCAAATAGTGAGAGTAAGAACCCTGTAATGCAAGCTCAAAAAGCTGCTGCTGCACGAATGTTCATATCTCTATAATATGCATGTGGAACTTTACCTATTAGTGTACAAAATAACTATCTTTCTGAGCATGCAAGCGTAAATATTATTCTCAAAACACCGTCTCTAATAAAGGGAGGGTTGGAAAATCTTCCAAAAAGTGTTACGTAATATATGGCGGACTTTTTAAAGGCATGCAAAGTCTGATTTTCTAAGTGAGTATTACACCAAATATTTCTTCAAAAAAGTACGAAAAAATAGATCGAATCTATCTGAGGGAAAGTAAATATGCTCAATGATTCATTCAATTCTTATATTTATATAAATGAATACGCTACCGTCGGAAATTGTCGTTGAAAAACTTATTAACTTAGTTTCATTATTAACTTAGCTTACTGCAGTAATCGCCGACTGCATCTTTGCATTTAAGGCTAGGACAATTTTAGTCATATCTCGCAGCCCGTAAAGATTTTTTTAAGTTTTATCGGATCAAATTAAAGATGAGGATTTAAAGATTAGGTGGTAAAAATTGGAGATTTTTGCTCCATTTTAAACAAGTTATCACGTTTCAAACTCAGCAGTAATTTTTAATAGTACTTTCGATGATAATACCGATAATTTCCGACGGTAGTGTAGTATGATGTTTTTATTAGAAAAATTTTTTTTATGCAAAGTCGGATTAAAAAGTTAAAATGACGTAATTATCAACCAATTACTAACTCTCATATAATCCAGTTTTAATGTAATTTTCATTAGTTGTGGCGTTTTGACCAAAATTCGGTTTGATTGCGTGCGTTTCCTCTTAAATAAAGATAGTATGCTTTGTCGTATGCTTGATTATATAATTGATGAATTTCTAGAGTGGTTACTGGAGGATTTGCTTTCTGGAGTGTGTGAAGATATGCGTATTCGCTAGCATTTAATGTGTGCTTGCTGGATTACTTGGTGGATTGTTCCAGGCGTTACTTGAGGGTTCACTTGATGGTTCGCGTGATACATTTTTCTGCGTTCAAAAGCAGCTCCATCAATTGCAATAACCAATAACAACCGAATGCCAACGCCTAATCGCTTAAGTTCTTCGGCTTACAAACCTCTTATCAACTATGTCAAACACATTATTAGTTTCGCGAAACAAATTAGATAGAGGCTCAATCACATCTTTCATCCTCCATCCAATGACAACATGATCCCTTGCTACTAAAACTGTAGCTGTCTTGCATGGAAACATATCATCATTAATGATTCTTCGTAAAGTACTAAACTGTGGATTATTTTGACACTTAAATTTCCTTAAATTCGGAAAGACGTCTCCCTCAGATTCAGGAAATAATTTCTTTAAATTTCGTGAAATTAATTCTGTAAGAAGAAGCAGAAACAGGTAAATTTGATAACTTTGAAATATAACATGAGTTCAAAGGATTGGATACACTTATTTACGTTTTTATGTTCTTTTTACGAATCCTTAAACAAGAGACATTTTTAAACAAGATTCGTAAAAAATGCGTTCACACAGGATTCGCAATGAACAGAAAAAATTTTATATGAAACTTAAAAATATGTTTTTCTTGCAGCTTCAGATGGAAATACAGAAAATTAAAATTATCGTCCATTTTAGGAATGTTGTACTTTGAAAAAAAATTCTGTCATTTTTTCGGTCCAAGGTTATTTAATTTCATAAAATTTTCCTCAAAAAATTAACACCATATTTTCATGCAGAAGAAAGCAAGTGACGAGCCGTTGCTCGCCAACTCTGTATCGCCGAACGAACGCGGCAGGTAGCACTTCATCGAGCCCAACGCGGGTCACCACAGCGCGCTAGACAGTCTGTAGATGATCAGCGACTAGCGCGGAACGAGGACGCCGCGAGGAGGAGAAAATAGCGGCGGAACAAGCGCTATCTTTCAGCTCGGCGTATGAAGCCTTCTACACTGAGAGAACTTCGGTGTGTAAGGCACACTTGGATGCGAGTGACAGCAGCGCCCATCAGTGAGCGCACAGAGGATATCGAATAGGAGTAGCAGCTACTTTTTTCCGTTCAAAAAGAGCAACAGACACGCAGCTATAGGAGCTATCTGTTATGCCGACTGACTAGCGTGGCATCTACGCTATGCCGGTGTGTCTCTCGCTCCGATCGGAGTAGCTGCTACCCTGGTCATGAGTGTAGCGCTCGCTACCATGATTCAAAGCTCACCCTATACTTGGAATGTAGAAGCTACACCGAAGTTCTCTCAGTGTAGAAATTCACCGCGGTAAGGGAAGGAACATGTGATCCGCGAAAACGTCCACCAGCAACCAAGCGCGTCATGACTTAGTGTGGAGACTAAATAATCTTGGTGTCAGCTTTCGCCGTCCGCCCGCTTACCTACGGATACACAACGCAGCATCCCCGCACCTCGCCTGTCCACCATTATATGCGAGGCCGGGTCTATCGACGAATTTTTTTTCGTTTCGGCGCATTGAACGCCCGAAATCTTCTTATCTTCACTTTTTGGGTCACGCCCATCTAAATGATTCTGCAGAAATTCCTACCGTTGAAATCCCAGATTTCGATTGACTAACGGTTACTTTCGATAACCGCGATCTTCGCTTGCTAAAAAAAAGGTCATCGTCGGGAGAAGACTCACCAACCCTTCCCTTTCAGGTTGGTAGGAACTCCTTCAGCTTTTCCCCGTGCAGCTCCTAGGTCTCAATCCTATCCTTCCCTCTCATCCCCTTTCTCCTCCCCTTACTCTCAAACGCGTGGCGAAAATTGATGAAGGGTGAAATCAAACGGGTACAGTCACACCCACCTATCAGCCAATGGAATCTTCCTCAGGGCATGAGATAGTTTGACGCCTGGCGTCCTGCATCGCAGAACTAGATTACTTCCTTACTTACTCCGCGCACCTACCCATCCTTCTCTTTCACTCCCATTTACTTCACGTATTCACGCACTGTAACGCCTGTTATACTCCCCAGTGCCAACGCTGCACCTTCTACCACGCTACTTATATACTTAACCTCCCCCTCTCTCACGCACGCAATGTTCATCCCCTCCCCACATACACTTTTAAAATCGAAGTGGACTAACTTTTAGCAGACTATCCTAAAGATTATAGCTCCTAGTTTTTTTATAGAAGGAGAAATCTTGCATAAGTCGACCGTACTATCAATTGTCTACAGCATGGTTGGCAATTCTTAGTATGGGTAGTGTCAGATTCTTACTGACTAAAACCCCTTCTTCCGCCAACCCATGCACTCGGAACCGCTTTCCGCATTAGTTCCTATTGCCAGCCTGGAACAATATAAAACACAATTATTAAAACAATACATTGTAACAATAAATGCTATATTTTACTCATTGAACCGTCTCCGTCCTGCCAACCCAAAATACACGCATCGTCCTCAGTAGTGCGGTGGAACCACAAATCGGGCTCGTCGGCCTTCGGCATCCCAGCTCGACATTACTGCACTTCAATTTTTCTATTATATCCTCCCAAAGTTGGATTTTCGGTTTCTTTTTCTCGCAGTTGTTCTTTTTTTTTCTTTTCTCGGAGATTTACCACGTAGCATGATATTTCATCCCAATTAGATTGAGATCCTAGCATAAGCTGGACTACGTTGTCAGGTATTCTTTCGCATAGGAACAATGTGTGATCAGCATCATCACCCTCCGTTGGACAATATTCACAATTAGGATTCTGCTTTTTATATCTCTTGAATAAATAGGAATTGAAGTGGTCGCCTCCAGAGAGAAACTGAGTGAAGTGAAAATGAACTTCACCATGCTCCCTACTGATCCACGGTTGCACTCCTCCTATTAACCTGGCACTCCATCTGCCTCTCGTTTCCTCTCTCTATTGCTGTTGCCATATCAGCTCCTTCTGCTTTTGCCTCATAGATTTTCTCTCTCTCCGCTGTTTGAAGGACAACGGGAATATATCCCGCTATGACTAGTATAGCTGGAACGGAAACCGATCTGTATGCGCAAGCAACTCTGAGTACACCCTTATACTGCACCTTCAAAAGACGATTGCGCCGGCACTTAAATTTAACAGCATCAGCCCGCACCCCTTTTGCTCCGTAAAGAAAAGTGGAATTTGCTACGCTCATTAAAATTCTCCATTTTCAGCTTCTCGGACCTGTTACATTCGGCATAAGCCACGTTAACATGGCAAACATTTTCTCGGCTTTATTTGCTGCCTCCGTGATTTGTATCCCGAAGTTTAGCTTTGCGTCAATATAGACACCAAAGTACTTCAATGCATCTCCGACTTCTATGGAGTGCCCCGCAATATCCGCAAAAAAGAGTTTGCTGAAGTACCTCTGCCTAGTAAGGACGACAACTTCGGTTTTCTTTTTGGCCAATAAACAAAGTTTATGAAAAAAGTTTTTAAGTTACGCTAATTTTTGGTCACAGATGATGACTTTTATCATTTATCAAAACTATTAGTAACTAGCGTGAAGCAATCAAATTTTTTCTATGAGAAAAAAAAACACTATTAATTTTTTTTATAAAAATGGTTTATAATAATGTAGGTAAATATTATTAGAATTAATTATATTTCATGAATGCAGGTACAATAATTCCGGCTGATAGTGAGCTTCTATCTGTATTTTTTCTTAAGGTTAAAATTCATAAAGCTAAAATTACCAATTTTCTCACTTTACTATTGGATATCCAACTACCAGATGCTAAAAATCCATCAGAATTTTCACAGTTCAAGTCACGGAACAATAAAGATCTAGTCATTATTGAAGCTATGGTCATTTCAAAAGCTAGAAAAAAATCAAATAAGCTTGCCACTTGTCTACAAGCATGCGTTTCCTTCCGTGCTAATGATTATTTACTTGAAACCTTAAAAATGTGCAAGAGCGGCTGACGCATAATTGACTTTCTAAGATGTAAGATAATGCTTTGGGGAACAAGAATCAAGAATTTTAATCATGGACAACCAAAGATAACTACAACAATACGAATAACAAGAGGTGTCTTTCTATTAGACTCCTTCAAGACATTATGGTTCTGTTTATCGTTGAACCTGATGAACAAAATTTTACAAAGCATGTTTTGTGGGTTGAAAATACATTACAACGCGTTTAGTCATCAACTGACCCATTTTCTGCGTGTGGTTTACCTCAAGATATAGACTAGTGCAAACCAGAAATTGCAGCAATTCCTCCATGTAAAAAAGTAGTTTTTCAATTAAATCGCCATAGAATTCGGACTCGATATATAACAGAACAAAGCATTTAATCAAACTATAATTAAGAAACGCGTATCTAGACAACGAAAAAGACGATTATATCGAGGAAATGTCTGACAGTAAGTCGTGAATTTGGGTATTATTGAATCTAGGAGTATTTAGTATACGATAGTTAAGAAGGATTTGATGAATGCCTTCATTATAATACTCAGATCGATTCTGATTAGTTTTTTTAACTCGTATAACAAGATCAAGGTAATAAACACCTATGAACAGAATCTTCTGCGTTGAAATTACCAAGAATCGAATGTAGCACAGAAATTCGGAGATTGAATGGGTAGTTCGGAAGGGTTCTTTGTTAAACAACTGAGCATGAGTAGAGCTGGGTATCTGAAATACAAACTACATTCAAACAAAATACATTTGAAATACCTCACGGGGAAAATACAATTAGCACATGTTAGAATTGTATTATGTTGTCGATGTATTTTGTCTTTTTTTTTGAAATTACTTTTTAATATTAGCATATAAGGATTATATTAAAAATCCCTAGAGTGTGTAATAAGCATAGGAATTTTATGATCAAAGAGTTGGAGTGCAAAGAGGGACAAAGAGAGGAGAGAGTGGTGATGGTAATGAGAGGTCTATAGGATTGCGCAGTAGAGATTAATAATGCTCAGAGCTGCGCAGTAAGTTCTGCAGAGCGTAGGGATGATCGACGGGTACGTGTGGCACACGCGTATGCGCAGTAAAAACTTACTTCATGTATGGGTGCGCAGTGGATACACTGCAATTAAGGCTCGTACGGATTGCGCATGACTGCGCAATACAGTTCTGTGATGCGCATGTATGCGAATTATAACTGTGCAATGTTTAGGGTTGCGCATTAGAGCCCCCCAGTCTTTTTGATTACATAGTACAGATCTGAGATGTGCATCTTTGCACAGTGAGTTCTATGGTGCTAATAACTGCGCAGTATATTTCTGTAATGTGCACGACTGCGCAGTAAATTCGCGTGATAGACGCAGCTGCGCATTAGAGTTATGTAGTGTGCAAGGATACACAGTAGAGTTCTGTGAGGTGTAGGACTGCGCGGTAGAGTTATGTGAGGCGCAGTGCTACATAACTCTACTGCGCAGACATGCGCACCATATAAACTCTACGTCACAGCCATTCTCATCACGGAATTCTACTTCACAATCATGTGCATCACATAACTCTACTGCGCATACATCTGCATCACAAAACTATACTGCGCAGTCATCTGTATCACATAATTCTACTGTGCAACCACGCACATAATATTGCTATACTGTGCAAACATGCGCGCCACATATCTCTACTGCTTAGCTGTGCACCTCACATACCTCTTCTGCGCGGCCATGTGCACCACAAAACTCCACTTCACAGCCGTGTACATCACAGAACACTACTGCGCAGCCATGGGAATCACGTAACTATACTGCGCAGTTTAATGAACCATACATCCGTACGACTCATGTATCTCTAATGCGCGCCACTACACATCGGAGGTATCTAATACGCAACATTCACTGCAGTGTATCTACTGCACATCCAGACATGAATTAGGCTTTTATTGCGCACACGCGTGTATTACGCGTGTCTGCCGGTGATCATTACGATCTGCAGAACTTACTGCGCAACTCTACGCATTATTAATCTCTACTGCGCAACCCTATAGACTAATGATTAAGCAATAAATAAAACAAAACAAAAAAATATATATATCATGACTTGCTACAGTGCTACGATGCGAGTGTGGCCCCTGAACGGGGTTACGTGGCACGGCTTCATGCTCTGTGGTGCGAGAAACACCCGCAGCTATAGCACTTTTCGTAGCACCGTCTGCGAAACCATGCTAAACTACTCCTTAAAAGGGGCTATGTAAGCGGAACACCTACTCTACCACAGCTAGAACAAGCCGGCAACAGATAAAGAAAGGCGACACTAAAACCAACCGCAGGCAGGCATCCAATAGATGAAGAGCGATGCTTTACGACCCGGAGAAACATCAACGCCAAGGTTTCTCTCAAGCCTAAAGATCTGGCTTAAATGGATGACGAGCTTCGTGGATATTTTTCCGGAGAATCCGACCTCTGCTCTATCAATTATTGTGTGTATAATGCTGCGAGAGCTTTGGCCGATGCGAACCTCAAAACGAAACCAACGGCTGATCATAAGACCAAAAGACGAATGCATCAACTTGCCATAAAGATAGGCTGGGCAAGACAGTGCGCGTCCCGCATTCAGTCTGTGATTGACTACATCACATCTGGCAGGAATTTTACCGCCAAGGTTGGAAAGTTCGCGCGCGAACTTCGGACCCGTTATCACACACTTAACAAGTCAAAGCTGCTGACCATGAGACAGCATATTGTTGAGAGAATACGGATACTATCTGACGCTAAGAGAAGTCTAGAGCGGAGGGTGAGGTGGGTCAGAGAGAATCAGCAGTTTCTTTCTGACCCATCTCGACTCTTCCAAGACACCAGGTCCATTAAGAAACTTTGATAAAACATTTCCTACAATTACCATAGTCATGAGAGTGTTTTAGTTGAGAAAAAAATGGTAGTTTTGAATGCATCATTGACTAAGGGATGACATATGAATATCAACTTTCCGAAAATATAGTATAGCTAATAGATTTAACAACAACAAAATTAATTGGAGTGGGGAAAAAGGAATCTAAAAAAGTGAGATTGAAATTTAGTTACAATGACTGAACGCACAGAATGTAGCCTTTGGACGTCGCAGCATTGGCTTCCTCAAAGACTGATTATAATCAGGCCTGTACGACTTGGCTAAAAAA
The DNA here is from genome assembly GCF_010883055.1 of Belonocnema kinseyi. Lineage (NCBI taxonomy): Eukaryota > Metazoa > Arthropoda > Insecta > Hymenoptera > Cynipidae > Belonocnema > Belonocnema kinseyi. Next base: position 160,456,407 of record NC_046657.1, read on the forward strand.
TTATCGAGAAAGGAACAGAGGATTACAGAAAGTTCCTGAATTATATGCGATTGCCTACACAAAAGCAGTCGCTACTGATAATGTGTGCAATGGATTTGCAAAGAATAGGTTCCACTTGAAAAATTTTGAACGATGTTGAATAATTTTAGGATCAGATTGCTAGCGACCACCATCTAGTATAGGAGCAATTATATATGTATACTGCAAACGCACCGACTATGTATGAATGAAACAATGAAAAATTCTACACATTTTGTAGATCTTACAAATCCCGAAATAATGATCAAGATATGAGGAAAATAAAATTAGTAAATTTACTGTGTACCAACCGTCTCTAAAATCCAAAAAAGGTCAAGAAAGAATCGTTCACAAGTGATGACAGTTACTTAAAATATTCAAGATTTGCAGCAAAAACGAGAATAGAAGGAGAAAAACATTTTGAAAAACACCTTTAAAATGTCTTCTAAGAAACGAAGCTAACATTTTCAATTGAAACGATGCAGTCTCTAAAATCTTATCTTTAATTTAAGCGAAGAAACCTTGACAAATCTTTGCGGGTCCCCAAGATATAACGCAAAATGTACGAATATGTCTGCGTCGTGGAAAATGGTAAAATTGTGAAATACAAGTGGTATTTTGAAACAATCCACGTTACCCAGAATGTCACAGGTGGGATTTCAAGTATACATTTATTCATATATATCCACGGATGATTTTACGTGAAAATGTTTAGTTTGGATGCATTAAAGCGTATTTTACGGATAAACTTACACAAAGTTATGGATATTATATTATTATACATATTTACCAGTAGAATTAGGAAAAGCGACTAAAGCGAAAAATAGGGTTTTAACAAATAAACTCATTTCGTTTAGATGATAGCGATTTACAGAAACACATAACCAGCGTAACGAATGCATGTTTTGCAAAATAATTCCATATATAGATACTAGTATGTACTGGTCACTATCTCACCCGATAGTCTAAATTGAGGCCTTGGTAGAGATAACATGGGCATGGCCGCATCAATTTTTTAAATGAAATCCATTTTTAATGTCAGAAAATCTAAATACTTAGTTTTTCTTGAAAATGAAGTGAGATGTCAAAAAAGTTAAGGGAGAAAAATCATTTCTTGGCAAAATTGCCACCTAGAAGACCTACTTAATTGCTTTTAATATAATTTGCATTTTTTCACTTTATTTCTTATTTTATAAGGCGAAAATTCATTGTTGACATTCTTATGCGAGAGACAAAGTTAGAGTAGATAAATATTATTATTAGAATTGTATGAATATGTAATTTATTTTGAAAATATTATCAGCTTATGATAAAGAGTTTTAGTTTTCAAATAAGATGTGGATATAAGGACCTTCCTAACTTATACATTCTAAATAATTATACCACGAACCTCCTTAAGGTGCTTTCTTAGGCTTAATATTTAGCCTATGTATTAACAAATGAAAATTTTTCTCCCACAATTATGAATTGTTTGATGTAATATTTTAACCACGTGAACTTTATGATTCTATGACAAAAAATAATGAAGAAAAATGCTGCGTTATCAACCGAAAACTCTACATTCATCATTATTCTCTCTTTTTTTCTTGAATCTTTGTTTCAAATACAACAACTTGCTTCAAAATGAATGTGCTGTTGCTCAGGATTGATGCATTATGTTGTATCAAACAAGATAGATACATATCCAACTATAGAGATTAATCATTATCAATCAAGCCGATGAAGCTCAAAATACGATTTTTCAACAAAACAGTCCCACATTAACCTCAAAAGTTGAATATTCAACAAAAAAGTTGCCAAAAAGGCAAATTATTTTCAAAGGGGTTGAATATTCAACCAGGAAATCATAACATTTTAAGAAAAAAGATCCTTTTCGTACAAGTACTTAAATTTTGCAATGAATAGTTTTACTCTTAACTAAATAGATGAATTTCCTAAAAAAATAGTTAAATTATCAACCGAAAGTATAAATTTTCAACAATAAAGTTTACTTGCTACCAAATATTTTTATTTTCTACCAATTTTATATATTTTCAAGCCAAAAATACAAATTTTCGTACAACCGAATTTATTTGATCGAGAGTTTAACATTTAACTAAATAGTTGAATTTTCAAATAAAAAGATGGATATATTCAATGAAAAAGAATTTCGTAACCAAGAAGATAAACAAACTGTCTTGGTTAACAAAATCTTTTTGGTTGAATATTCAACTATTTGGGTTAATGTCGGACTGTTTTGTGGAAAATTCATATTTTGCGTTTTATCCGATTAGTTAATAATAAGTAATCTCTTTAGTTAAAAATATAAATGTAACTATCTTGTTTGGAACAAAATAGTGAATCAATTCTGATCAAGAGCACATTTATTGTGAAGCGATTCATTGTATTTAAAACAAAGATTCAAGAAGAAAAGAGAGAAAAATGATGAATGTAGAGTTTTCGGTGGATAATTATGCAAAAGGAATTGCTGAAGGAAAGGCTGCGAATTGCATACCCTTTAAGTGTAATCTTAAAAATGAAAAAACTTGCAATTCCACACTCTTGCGATTCAAGAATATGCAGAATATTTCTTCAGTATTTTTTGTAGTCCAATCTAAAAAGAAAGGATAAACTACAAAAACTGTCAACAGATTTTGAACGGATTAACCAATTTTCTTCTATCTTTTTTTAATCGTCTAATCGTTATCTAATGCATATGCGGCTGAGGTAGATGCGTGTCGAGTGGAATAGCCGGAAAAATTTTTTCTGTTTATGCCGGCGTTCTGAAGTGTTATTTTTATCCATTTGCACAATGTTTGAGACCCTACTGAATTAAATAGCTTTTTCAAACTTAGAAATAGAAAAGGTTGTTCCTTTCGTATTTTCTTCGTGCGCATCACATATTCTTTTATACAACTGTATACGAAAACTCCTTGTCTTTCAGAAAATTTAGGTAAAAATAGGACCGGTTATTTGAAATCTGGTTTAGAATTCTTGATAATGTCTGTTATAGAAATCAGGATATTGGTTTTATTATTGGCAATATTTTTTACTCTGATACACGATAATGTTTGTGACTTTTGAGCAGTACTTAAGGCTAATAAAATTACTACTTTATAAGTGAGATCTTTAATTGTTAATGTCTCATTTCAACCTAACTTTTCTAGATGATCTAGTACCATATTGACATTCCAGCTAGTATTGTATTTAAATATTGTTGGTCTCAATTTGAAACATCCATTTAAAAATCTTTCAACTAAACCGCTTTTTCCTATTTCACTATTTGAAATAAGAGATATGGCACACCTATGTGAGTTAAGTGTCCAATAAGAGCTGCCTTTCTTAAATTTTTTAGTTAAAATACAATAAGATTTATTATATCTGGATCAAACATATTGATATTTCTTCGTTCACAAAATTTGTTCTATTTTGTTAAGCTTGAGTTACATTGTTTGATAGTGGCTTAACTTAAAGAGGACGGCATTATTTTTAGTGATTTTTTGGTATGTCTTTCCTTACAAATGCTTCCGAATACAATTGCCGCTACTGGATGCATGTGATTTGCTCTCGGGTGTTGTTTTTTCCTGCACAGAGACAATAATAATGTAGGGCTTGGTGCGAAGCCTATCGTTTCGCTTATGAGTAGTTCAAGATACAAGGGGAACCAGGGTTGATTTTTCCATTTTTGAGCTAATATAATACCCTTAGCTCTATCATTTTTTATCTTTCGAAATGTTTGTAATGTAAGTATGAATGGGGGAAACGCATTCTATTAAAAGCAGTTTTCGACAATTCATATTCTGCATCAAAATTCACTATTCTTGATAATATGTCAGCATCTTTATTTTGTTTAGATGGGGTGTAAAAGGCTTTAAGTATTATCGGTCTGTTTTCTGCCCATTGCCATATCGACTTTGCTAAACTGCCAAATTTTTCAAATCTAAATCCTCACATTTTATTGATGTATGAAATTGCAGTGGAGTTGTCAATTCTTAGTAATATCTTACAATTCTTAAGTCAATCTCCCAGTCTTTCTACTGCAAGCTTAACTGCCATTAATTCTTTATAGTTTATATGGTGCTCTGTTTCTTTGTTGTTCCAAAACCCAAACAGTTCCCTTGAGCCATCAATGGCTCCCCAGCCTGTATCAGAAGCATCTGAGTAGAAAACTTTGTCAAACTTGTATGGTTCGAATGATTTTTGAGATATAGGGATATTCTTTATGCACCATTTAATGTCATTACAGATTTCTTTTGATATAGGCATTGTTTTATTACAATTATTCATTGCATTGTTATGGGATAAAAATTTTTCCCTTTTTATTACTTTTGTATATACCCAACCGTACCCTATAGATTGGAGGCCGAAATTAGTTTCCCTGGTACACGTGCAAGTTCAATAATTTTGCATCTTTTTTTCTAATGACAGCTTTCAATAAATCTACAAATTTTCCTTGGGTTTCGTTCGAAAGGTTTAGTGTACAATGTTGTGTATTTATAATTATTCCTATATATTTTATAATTTTACTAGGTACTAGTTCGGACTTTTTGAAATTAACTACGAATCCTAATTTCTGAAAGAGATTTACGGTATAATTTGCATTTTTCAAGCAAGTATTGTACGTGTTTGCTATACCTAAGAGATCATCTAGGTTAATAATTAAATGAAATCCTTCCCCTCTTAAGCGTTTCACAACAGTCTTGAGAATTTTCATAAAAATGAAGGGTCTGATCGACAAGCCCAAATGTAAATACGTGAATTTATAATATTCACCGTTGAATTCAACAGTGAGATATTTTTGATTTTTTGGGTGTACCAGCACTAAAAAGTATACGTCTTGTAAGTCTACTGTTACAAGGTAATCTCCTTCTGAAATTATTCGCGTAGCTATTTCGAGATCTACTATTTTAAAATGTTGTGTTTCCCCAGATTTATTTAACTTCTTAACATTCAAAATAAAGCGATGTGAACATTCGGATTTTTGTATGACGAAATATTTAGATTCAAATTGCCTTGTGGTTTTTTTTCGATTTAACAATCGAACCTTTAAATATTAATTCTGCAATTAAATTTTTGATTATAGGGTCTTGCTATTTAAGAAAACTGTTTTTAAAGTTTATGTAATTTTTTTTTGTCTTTTGCCAAAAAGGAATCACATAGCCTTGAATGCATTTCAAAATTAAATCACCTTTTGTTATGGTTTCCCATTCTTTGATAAAAGATTTTAGGCGGCCTGGTATTTTTATACTTGCTTTGTTTATTGTTGATTTGGTTTCGGGTATGTCTCGTAGTTGCTGTTGTTCTGGTTTTTGGTCCCTGATTTGTTGGAAAACAACCGTGGCCGGCCCCGTCCTCTTGTACCTGTAAGCCCTCCTTTGTTGGATGATGTCCTGTTGTCCAACGGGCGACGGTGCTTTCCCGAGAATTTCGGCTGTTGCCGTTTGCGTTGCGCATCTTTGGTAATATCTTTAAAGAGTTCGTCTGAATCTTTGAACTCCTTCATCTTTGTTGATAGTTCTTGACCAAAGAGAGTTCTATCAGGCTTTGCTTTCTTCAGAATTTCTTGAAAGGGCTTAATAAAACGGGGTACGATAAATGCCCTTCTAGTTTCACTTTGTTTGAATTGAATATCAGATAAGAGTTGCGCTGCGTCGACTAGCTTTTAAACGAAGTCTTCGACATCAACTCCCGTTTCTCCATCAGCGTCGTTAGCCATTGTTATTGCCGAGCTCAGGGCTGGTAATGCTGCATTTGCTAATTTTTGTAGTTCAAATCTATAATTGTCTTTTTTAACCGATTTTGCCTGCAGTTTTGCTTGGATTTGCTCATTGAATACAGGAGCCTCTAATCCCTCTGGGATCGGATACTTTTTCAATGCGAGTTCCATTTCTTCAGTTTTAAGACCATTTGTTGCAAAGTGTTGCCAGTAAGAAATCAAATCTGGTTAGATCGAATCTTCGAGCGCATTCGATTTACTTGGGTGTTCACCCAACGCCTTTGTGACGAATGGCTTCAGAACTTTGTTTTTGTCATTTGATTCATCTGGCGTCTTGCTCTTAGCTTCTGTTACGCCATTTTCTGTAACAAAAACAGAACAAATCAGCCATTTGGATGTGTATTTTTTGCAACGAGGAGTATCGGGCGCCTGAGATTCTAATGTTTTAAATGTTATATACGTCTCATTCAAGTTTCACCGTGTGGCTCTAGTGCATTAGCGGTCACTTGTTCAGAGAGCCTTTGTGATTCATCCGCGCTATGGCGATCTCACTTCGGCCACGAGGAGTTTCGGGCGCTTGAGATATTATGGCCTTGTGCTGCGTCACCTTTCTCCCCGATTTCCCACAGATATTTATAAAAGTATTTTATTGTTAGTACTTACTCGATTTCTCCTCTGCTATTGACTCAGAGCTTCCAGAATGTTGATCTTTGTTATTTTCTACTTCCAAGTACTCGTCATCGCCGTCTTGCAAGTCCAACAGGTCCTCTCCATCAGATGAACTTTTAATCTGTTGATGAGCTTTCACAAGCTCCTCAATTTCTTCTTTCCTTCTTTTCAGTTGCCGATATTCTTGGTCACTTTTGCGCTTCGATATTATCACGCACTAGCACCAGTATTTGGCACACACAATTACTATCATTTTAAAGGGATAAAGTTTTCATTATTATATTAAAGAATTAAAGGTTTTCCTTTACTTTTACAGAATTGTTAGCGAATATTTCGGCCATAAGAATGAGTCGTATATCGAGAGCCGTTTAGACTCTTTGCTCACTTAGCGAACGGAAGAGAGAATATGAGGTTCATCAATTGCGGCGCGTGGGTCCTAAGGGCCGCGCGCTCTCTTTTTTCTGTCGGTTGAGTTAAATCAACTCTGGAAAAATCCGTTGCCATCAGGCGAGCAGTTGAAGGAATATAATCTCGAGAGCGGAGTTTTAAGTATAATAGTTGTTGAAATACTGAAAAGAAAGGATTATATTTTGAACGTTAATTTATCATAAAAATGAGAGTTTTCTTAAAAGAGTTTGATAACATTATTTTCTAACCTAGGCGAAAAAAGAAAAAATAGTATATACAAATGGGGGGAAGGTGATAACGTTTCATTTCCTTTCCACTTAAGTCACTGTTTTTTCAGGAACTTCCTGAATATCAGAAACTTCTTGAATAGAAATTATCTTTATTACATCAGGAGTCGTCAAATCGCGACTGTTTGGGTCTCCACTTTCGATCGCGCACTAAGAAGAAACATAGCTACACCTCTTGAGAGTAACGTACCTTAATACTTTAAGGGTCCTTAATGTTCGATTGGCCATTAACGGTCGGTGAATTTTCACACTTACACCACTGACTTTCGCCACGAGGGGCCTCCTGCGATACTGTGCAAGTGTGCCTACCTATCACGACTAGTGAGTAAGTTTACGAGTTGGGACAACTTGCCTCTTGGATTACGCTGCGTCGATTTTCGATAATAAGAGGACCACATATGTCGCTGTGAGAACAGTAGTGATCTCTGTTCGGACAGTTTTCTGCTCAATGTAAAAGAAAATACGTGTAGCAGTATGTTGAAAATGGTTCATGCACGAGCCATCCGCAAAACACACACACACACAGCACCAACGAATCGCGTGCGATGTGTTGCTTTGCTGCGATGTGAGATGGTTACGTACCCTTCACCTATCGGACCGACGCTCGATAAGCAGAAGTTTGCGACGTTGCCAATTTGTTGTATATTATTTAATTACATAAATGTATATGCATAAATATTTATTTACTTAAATTATGTGATCCACGAAATACACAGAAATAACTACGAAGCTTGTCAGAGATAATCGAAATAGTAAAAAAATATAACTTTCTAAAATGGCTTTTAATACCGGCTTTTTTACAATGATAAAAACTTCACTCTTTTCATAAATACACCAATATTGGGAACGACGCAAACTTCTGCTTTTCGAGTGGTGGTCCGATAGGTGAACGGTACGTAACCAGCTCGCACCACAGCAGCGCGACAGATCGCACGCGATTGATTGGCACTCTATGTGTGCGTACGGACGGCTCGTGCGTAACCACTTCGGGCATACTGCACACGTATTTTCTTGTGCAAACACCTTTATCATTTACCTGGTTGGACCAACCAGTGGCGTACAAAATTGGACCGACCGCCCGATGTTTGGCCCGACCGTAGACCGACGGTCAATTCGAACCTGAGCGAGGATATACGCGAATCTAATCAGTATTTCATCAAGTCCGTTTTAAGACCTCCCAACATGCAAAAATAGAAATTTGTGCGTATTTTAAGTAGTTAAACGGTACCTACATTATTTTGAATTAAACCTTATGAGAATCTCGTAAAGTCTCTAAAGCTATAGAATTCAAGAGAATAAAAATAGGACTTATATTTCGATTCCGGTAGTATTTAAAATTATGTAGAGTTTATAAAATATTGAAATCGGATTTAAAATTCCGAAGAGATTATAAAAGGGGTAAAAGAGAATTTGAAAAATACAGCAAACATTTTTAAGAGACTTAATGAAACTTAACTAAAATTTCACTAAATAAGACCTAAGAGAATTAGACAAGGATGACGATTGTTAAGGAGATCCAAAAAAGAATTCATTCAGCATCATTGAGAATATAAAAAGGACCTATATTTCGACTGGGGTCTTGTTTTACTCAAAAAAGGAGGTTTACATTGTGTGATAATTAGGCCTGTGTCGGACCAGCAACAGAAGATTTTTGCACACGGGATTCTACTTGCGAAGCAAACTATAAAATTCCACGTGCATTTCTACGTGTATTTTTCGGGCAACTTTTTTAGATGAACTGCAATCGAACTTCTATTACAAATGTGTGTACAATTTGACTGATTCATGCGTTAAAAAATAAAATTCTGGTAACTTCTTATGAAGAATCAAGTTTGAGTTGCTATCGGATAAAGTCTTTTTTGTGACTGTTCGATTTGTTGCAATAAAATAAGCAAGCATACGATTCTGCACCACGCGATAATTACTACGTGTTGAAGAATTCGAGTTTGTTAATATATTTCAAAATATTAACCAATTTCACACAATATTAAATATTGCGGAGAACTCCATATCATTTGATCACGTGCAGCAGAATGGCCTACTTTTATGATGACAATAGAAGTATTTTCCAACAAAAATGAAAATGCCACGAAGCACTTTTTTATAGTTAATTTTTCCAATTTTTTAGCAAAACTTTAAAGAAACTCAAATTGGGATCTATCGTTAACATTTTATTCAGCTAACTATTATAACTGGTTTTTGCCTAATTAGTCGTTTATATCGATTTTACGAATTCAATTGGACTCGCAAATGAGTCCAACAATTTGCCTGAAGGGCGCCAGATAATTTTTACCAAAACTACCAAAATTTTCAATTACTTGACATATTAATTAAATGCTCGGACCGCTCTGATAGAGTGGTGTCAGTAAGGAGTGACGCGTAAAAGAGGGGTTAGGTTACACAAATTGAAAGCACTTCATTATGATATAATTAATTTTTTTATATTTTCATCATTGCGGATTCGATAGATTACAGGGGGAACCCGTGTTTCAACACAGTACTATCTTTCTCGCTCGCTCGAGGCCATTTTGGTTCGAGTGACTACTAATCGGCGTGAACCGAACAAGAACTATACTCTTAAATGGATAGAAGACCCCACCAGTTTCATTGGGAACTTTAAATTCCAATTAATTACCGACAAAAGAGACTTTGATTTACACAAAAAGGATTTGATCATCGTCGTTGAACTATAATTTATCAGCTACTACGGACGCAAAGTTAGTTAACAGGGCCAACCTGGCAACATCCTTCCACCTTGAGTGTTTCCTCTCATCCTGAATCTACTTTAAATCCGTTTATTTTCTTACAGTCCTAGAATTTTTTCTAGTCGGGAATCGCCTTGTGCTCAGTATTGTGTTCTGTCGAATCGCAGAATAACGAATGACACTACGGAGTGGTGTCTCGGTTCGTCATCTCAAGCTAGAACGGGAGCTCCACTTGTGTCACAAGTTTACACTAAAGATCAGTGGAGAGAGAGGTACGAGGAGGCGGGGCAGTCGCCAGTTAGTCTCTCCGCAGCGTGGCGGCGCGCTGTCGATCCTTTCTTCGACCTAACTTGGTTTGGCTTCTTGACCTTGTCACGGATCTTAAATTGGTTGTTTCGATGTAGCTGATCATAATATTTCGCCTGATTAACGAAAGCTTGATCTTGGAATTAAGTAATTAGCTCCCTTAAGAGCCACGCATGGCTAAACTCACAAGACAGACATTGGCTACTTGTGAAAGAAATCGGAAAACCACAAAAAGTACTCTCGGATCGAGGTACTCAATTTACTAGTCACAAATGACGCCAGGCTCTAGAACAACGGAGAATGAAGATGATATTAATATCGATAAGACATCCTCAGGCAAACATGGTTAAAAGGGTCAATAGAGAACTCTCTCGACTCTTTCGAACACTCCTGCCGCCAGATCGGCACAATGTGTGATACCAACAGCTAGAAAACATTGAGGTGGTAATTAACAAGGCATGTAACGTGTTGAACTCTACAACGGGAGCCATGGCAAAGTTTCTCTCACTCTATGAAGGACCGTACCAAATCAAGAAACAGGTCGACAACAATGTATATATTTTGAGCAGTACGGACAATGATAGAGAGAAAGAGAGGGTAATACCATGCCGACGACTTGAGCAAATATCTGCTAAAGAAAATGGAAAGTGAGGAGAAGGAAACTGCGTCACTTCTGTCTTAGGGCCTCCGGAAAAATTTGGACCTGTCAGTATAGAAAAACCAGTCAACGATGCCCAACGCAAGTACCAGTTTCGAGTGGCTTGAATTCCACCCCTGTGTGGAAATTCAATGCAACTTTGAGGGTGAAGAAGAAAACTTCTTTAAGAGTATTATACATAATTATGTGGTGCTGACGCCGAAGGCTTACAAGAAAAGTGATAACTTGAAAACAACTTGAAAACAAGCTATCAACAACAACGATAAGGAATCAAGCATCATATCACAAGCGGATTCCTACCTGAAAACCGAAGAGAGCCCGATCGTGCAAAAAACAAATACCACAGGAGATCACGATCTATGCGCTAAATCGCATCAACTTCAAGGAAGATACACCGAACCAACAACTTCTCGAAACATCCAGAGAAATAAAGATCACCGAAGCAGAGAGAATGTGGATGGAAGTCACCGAGGCCAAAAGCAAGGTTCGTAAACTAACGGGAATATATACGGTGAGGAAGAGTCGGCATGGCACCCTCGTGGAGGGAATCCTTCACCATAAAGATGTACGGCCAGGCAAACGACCATGCCCCGTAAATAATGAGGATCCAAACGAACAAGAGGGCCATGTAAAAATTAACTGTTCTAATCCTGAACCTGAGCGTCAGCAAGAAGATGCAGAGACAATGGGGCCGAGGGCAAGAAGGACGGAGGCACGGCAAAGACCAGCGGGACTCATCGAGCTCAATGTGGGTGAGACTTTGGAGGACCTCGAGAACTATAAACTGTGGACGCCGGCACAAAAATGGCCTATCTCAGCGGATTAGAAACTCGTGGAAAAAAACCCCTCAGAGACTCCCACAAAAATAATAGAGAAGAGTTCGGACTAGTACACCTGGACATCGATGGAGCGTTTCACAAAATCGAGTCAGTCACGCTTGAGTGAACCGAGATTGGTATACCCAATTTAATTAACACTTTTTCATATATTTTTCGTCAATTCAGCGTGCGGCCTTGATTGGGGGGGGGAGGGGAGGGGGTTGTAACGTGCGAGTTACGAGAACTCCCTAAAAATAGGCAACTGAAATATCTCCCTGGCAATCCTTCGAAGTGCAAGCATCGTAAAGGAGATATTCTAAAGCGCAGGCTCCAAAGGTCTCCCACGCAACCGAAAATTGCGTAACTTAGAGAGGGAGAGTCAGGGCCTGAGTATAAAAGGTGCTACAGGACTCGAAAACATCCTTCTTGATCTTGCAGCTGAAAAACGAAATTCGGAAGGGGTGAACCTGAAGGGAGATCTGGAGGACTGTTTTGCTCCTAATTCTGTCTTCCAACCATCCCCTTTTTGGAAAGAGAAGTATCTTGGAAAATTTCTCCAAGTTTTTTCTTATAGAAATATTCTAAGTATTCTAATTCGGTTCTTACTCCTAGTAGAGAGCTGAGGAAGACTCTTCCTTAAAACTGTCCAAAAGAGTACCTGATGAATTTTCACGATCATTCGAGATTCAATGCGAAATCCAGATACATTTTTCTTTTAGAATAAAACGCGGTAAATATTTGAGAGATTTCTCGTGGCAAAGAGCCCGTAATAATGTTTCTAAATACTTCGGTTCTAACTCTGACCATTTTCTAAAAGCTAGTTAAAGCTAAAGCACTTGTTCGTTTCCTTTCAAATATCCGAGCAACGTCAAGGACTCCTTGGCTCTTGGTCAACGTTATTCGAGAGAAAATACATCAGCTATCTGGAAATCATCCTTGGTATTCATATATACGAGGTGTGTTCAAAAAGTAAGGTGACTTTTCAATTTTCGCGGACTTTTCAATTTTCAATTAAATCACTAGTCAATTTAATTAAATAATTAATCAAAAGAATTGTCATTTCAATTTCAATTAATTTTATTAATTTATTTAAATTGTCCCCCCCCCCTCTTAAGAATTCGGAAGGCCGCAGAAAAGGGATGGGACGAAGTTGGAATAATGGCAGTACATTTCTAAAATCGCAAATATGTAAAAAAAATACAAGTGTATCCGAATCAGTGCGCAGAAAAAAGAAGCAAAAAGAAACGTAAAATGGCCGTTGCCCGGATTTAATAAAATCCGGTAACCCTCAAAAGGTTGGGCGCCATTGCGAAAGTGGTTTAAGCCACTTCGAGAATGACAGATAAGTTAATTGAAATGTATAAACGTATATGTATATGCATGCACTCAGTGTGGCAAAAAGTGAAAAGAAATACCAGGTGTATACATATGAAACCGGTATTGCCATCTAGCGGCCAGTAGGCACACTTGTAGGCACTGTCGGAACTTACCATTTGTGCTAATTGGC
>NC_046657.1:160469577-160478434 GCF_010883055.1 Belonocnema kinseyi
GGCGCATACTTTGAATAAAATATTTGTTATCATTCTCTTGAAATAAATGTGTTTTTTTCTTGAAAAAATACCGGTTTCATATGTATACACCTGGTAGAATTCGCAATCCGAAAACCTGAAAAAGAATCCAAATAGAGCAAGCAACGAGGAACCTCAGGGGTGGATCTTACAATCACAACGACGCCTTAAGATTTGTAAAACTTGAAATGAACATGTATTTATTTAAACATTGTAGTAATCCGGTAATCAATTCTACAGATCTTAATCACTAAATCTACAGGATTCCGTCTGGGTACCATGTGGTCGATTGCGCGAACTCTGTAAGATACCAGCTTCCATTGCGCACTAAAGTTAGGAACAAGAAAGAAAAATCATCGCGAAGCCCTAATCCTTTCGAACACCACGATATGCACTGAGTTTACTTGAACAAGCTACAATTACACTTGGTACAGGAAATCATCCGTAAAAGAAAATATAATCTACAAGAGAGAGTTAACAAAGAATAGGGCTAAGCAAGGCAATGGGTTTGCGACTAAACTCGTGGCTAAAACCGTCTTTGCGTCGCTCGCCTGTTATAATAAATGATTTACCTTCACCATTTTTCCCTTCACTTTTCTCGTAAGGGTTTAATATTGCTAATTTCCTCGACAAATCCTTCCGAATTATTCCGTAACTATTCCTATTCTGTGCCTGTCAATCGAAATGGGTCTTCAACTGCAACGGCAAGCTAGACGTGTGGTTAGACGGTGATCAAGGACGAAAGCGAGGGAGTCACAGATCCTGTGCAACGCGCCTAGACCGTCAACTCAACGGGTTTCTCGCGTCAGGGCGCGTTCACAGAACCTTAAGCCGCAACGCACTACCGGAGAAACTCGGAACTACTCATACTTACCATCTAAAAGTCAATTCTACAATGATTTTATAAATAAATTGTTAAATAATAGTACAATCTACAGTAACTATTAGTAGTAAGTGAGTTTCTCCAGTTTCCAAAACAAAACGGCCCGGAAGTAAAGTGATTCTTGAAATATGTCAAAGTTCCTGAGTTTTAGCAATAGGCGGGAAAATTTGAAATTACAAAAGAATTAATATGAATTTTACATGCATATCACTAGATAAGGTTTATTAAAAATTATTAATAATTAAACAAAGACTGAATTTGGCACTTTAACGCTTACTGAGGAATCTTTGACTTATTTCAAGAATCTATGTTTTGCTGAGCATAGAAACTGACAAAATCCGAGTAACAGCGCCACTAACGATACAATTTTAGAACTAAAAATTAATCATTTAATAAAAGGATGCTTGATTTCCGTGACATTCTCGTTGGGTTTTGACATACCTATAAAAGTACTATTAAGACTATGGTTTTATGAGCTGAATCCTAAACTGATTTTAAAATAATAGTTTTACTAGATATCTATTAACTAAACTAGAAATTATTTTCGACAACCTAGTGCCATTCATACAAACAAATCAAGGAAAGATCCTTACGAAAACTTCGATTCCAATCTTCATGAATCTCACAGAGGCGAGTTTCGTGAATCTCACAAGTTTGCCAGCTTGATTTCGCGCGGGAAAATTCAAATCAAGCGTGAGCAGCATAATCATTAAAATCAAATAACTACATTTACAGGCCCATGCCCGAAAATCTATGACCCAAGCGAATGTGCGGAAGGCTAAATATACGTTATTTACCGCTAGCACGTGGATAACCTAAATTTGACCTGAACCTCCCGGCGCTTCACTCGATCGCGCGCCACCTGGACGGACTTGACTAGAACAAAACTATGATTTCCATTAATCCACTACTATTCTGACGACGTAAATGTTAGTACAATCCTGGCCTGAACGTGGATCCCTCGCTCTAATATAGATGTATAAATAGCCTATTAACTAGTTTCGACCACAGAGGGTGCACATTCACATTTTTACAAGTCCCTTAAACTTACGGCGTAAACAGAGTTACCGATTTTACATATTATAACCTTTTGGTGGTCGCTCCTTGCATAGTCAAGTCTCGATGTTGACGTCCAAACGATTTTCCATCCGAAGACCGATGAGACCCCACTTGTCAAGTTTCCGATCATTGGTTGTAAATCTTCGCCATTGTCAGTGCCAATGTGACCAAAGTGACGTAGAAGGACCAGGGAAGCGGTAGGTGGTGCAATAACTCCCTGGTATGATGCTCACAGTATTGCTAAGATGCCGACGTACTGCGGGAATTTTAATTGGCCCAGTCTGGGCTCTGACCATATTCGGTAATTGTAGTCGTATAGGTACTGGACTGATTCTAGGTGGCCATACCATGGAGTGGCAGTCGTAGTGGTGACGTCAGACCTCGGCGACAAGATGGAGAGAGAAAACTGTGAATTCTCCACCGAGTGAGAACGCTCCCTTAATGAAAAGTTTAGGCCCGCAATCTCGTGCTGAGATCGGAAACTGGAGGCACAAGATGGCTGAAATGTGGTTGGTGATAAGTCATTAACTCTGGTCGTTGGCAAATTCAGCGAACCCTTGGAAGTGGCAGCTTATCCCCTAAGTCCGTGGCGTTGTTATCGTTCTCGGAGATTTGGAGGTGATAGATAGGCCATGCAACAAACATTCGCAAGGTATAAATAAACAATTAACAATTTTCGATGAGTGCCCTGTGGTCGAGACTTCCGTTCTTGGCCGTGGTGATGCAGTTCGCGCATTATTAAATGAATCCCCTTTTAAAAATGACAGGTCAATGAAATTTACTCTGTCACAAATCCACCCTACTTAAATTGGGGATCAAGGTTTTCCCCTTTACCAATCGGCGAGCCACCCACACGACCAAAGCCTCGGTTGACCCCTCCAAGTGCACTCATCAAATCTCGGTTAGACAAATAAAGAAAAGGAAGAAGTAGGGCGAAATTAAAATATGTCATAGCAAATCATAAAAAGAATAATATATAATAAGGCGAATCCTAAGGTCCTTAGCCGAACGCAAATCCATAATAAATAAAAGAAATGATAGCATAAGCTGAAACCAAAATAATAAGCGAAATAGGATAAATAAAGGCATAGATCGAAATGAGGTGAAGTTAAATAAAAATAAGAAGTTAGAGAAAGCGTGAAGCATAAGGGTGGTCTAAGAATGTTAGGCATCTGGTACAAAAATCGTGAAACAGTTGCATTAAATCTGGCAGGAACTCGGATCCTCCTAGTTCGGCTGGTCTCATGAGTTAACTACTCCGAATGGGGTCGTTTAAATAAAACAAGGGCACAAATAGTATGGTACGAACAAAAAGAAACGCTTTCTTTGATTTCAATACATTAACATCAGGTCGGAAATGAACCAGCAAAGAAAGGAAAGGAAAAAAAATTTTCAAACAGACGCAGATTTAACGCGACTTTAAAAAAAAATTATTAGGCGATGTTGGCCCTATCGTCTGGCTCTTCGGATCGGGGTCCACACGATCTCGCAGATTCGGCTTAGTCGAGATTGGCCCGGTTAAGATTCCCGGGCTGCGGTTGTATTCCCTCCTGGAGCTGACCGGGTGCGGCTTGGTCCGGCCCTTGGGCCCTTGACGAGATCGGTATTCTGAAATCGCAAAAAAAAACGTGTCCTATAGTTAATGCTGTTTACGGGTCGCAAGCCCCTTGAATAAAATTTTGGACATAAGGTTTCAGATGTTTGATGTGTTTCTTGCCCGCGTATTTTCCTTCCTCGGTAACCAATACGTACACGACCGGAGATAACCTGCGCTTAATCTTGTAGGTTCCGTCGAATTTATCACAAAGCTTAGCCGTAAGGTTGTCTTCCTTATTCGAGAGGACGCGCTGACGCTTTAAGACGAGGTCACCTACCCGGAAAGAGCGAGCACACTTGCTCTCATCATAATATTTGGCCTGAGATACGTGAGCGCTCTCAAAATTTCGGCAAATGAGATCTCTCAGGTAATCTAATCGCTTAATTCGCTCCAACCGTTTCGCGCGGTCAGAACTATCGTGCTGAGTGGCACTCTCAAGATCTCTTTTTAAAGATCGGTAGGGAAGAGGATGACACCCAAAATTCAGGAAGACTGGTGAGACTTTAAGTGTGCCGTGAGAGCGTTTAAACCCGGTTTAAACGCTTAGTAGGATTTGCCTGTGGGTGGTAAACCGGATTCGTCGTGTGGATTATTCCGATGGTCTTGCACCTGTTTTCTAAGAGCTTGTTAGCGAACTCAGTGCCATTGTCAGTGTGCAAGACTTTCGGGGTACCTCATTGTGACACAACGAAACTCTTAAAGGCCTTCCTAACAGTGGGACCATTCGCAGTCCTGATTGGTAGGACCTCCGCACAATGGTGAAAAGGTCTTGGAAAACCAGGATATACTTATAACCGGAAGTGCTACAGGGAAAAAGACCCATGACGTCCGCAGCTACAACTGTCCAGGGCTGCTCGACGACGCGCTGACCCATCATGCCGGCTGAGCGAGCTTGTTCCACCTTACACCTCTGACAAGGGTCACATTTTTGAACAAAAAAGAGTTCTGTACTCTTCTGGAACAACCAACTTCCACGCCTCCAGATCCGGAATCAATTGATCGGTAATTTCGTTCGACTTATGCCGATATAACCAACTATCTTCGATTTTGCAATCGGAAAACACCCCAGGTCGTTCCACTACCAGCTGTAGCCGTGTTTTATACCAGGGGTCAGTCGAATCCTCGAATTTGAGGTCTTCCGACTCAGTTACTGACGAACAGGTAGAGGGTCCTCCTTTGACATCCTGGACAAGGCGTTCGGTACATGATGTAAAGCCCCCTTGCGGTGAATAATCTCGAAGCCTCTGAAAGGTGGCCAGAGCCCCTGTCAATCCGAAAGGCATACGAGCGAATTCAAAGAGCCCCCTGCCCGGAACCACAAATGCCGTAAACTCCTGACAAGACTCATCCAATGGGATCTGATTAAATGCCGCACTGAGATCGATCTTGGAAATGAACCAAGCTGCTTGAAGCTGCCTTAGTATGTCCGACATATATGGGAGGGGGTAGGCGTCTTTCTGAGAGATGGCGTTAAGCCTCCTAAAATCTAAACAAAGCCGGTAACCCCCATCACCCTTCTTTGCCATTACTATAGGAGCTGACCATTCACTTGAGGACTCTTTAATCACCCCTTCGGCAAGCATCCTATCGATCTCTGCATATATGGCTCCTGTACCTTTGGGGAAACTACCCTATACCTTTCCCTGATAGGTGGATGGCCCTACACGTCTATGTGATGCTTAACCAAATGAGTGGCGTTAAGCTGGCGATCCTTCTTAGGAACTATTTTCCTCTCGATTAAATCCTGGAGCTCCATATTCTGTTCCCTCGATAAATCTAAAATACCGTCACAATTCTCTTTCACGGTTAACCAGGTGTCGAGTAGATTGAACTCTCCGTCTGTACCTTGCATCAAAATCTCTTTAGAGCGCGCCGCAAATACCATATCAAAATCTGATTGCGCGTCTAAGCCTAAGGCAAACTCGGTATCCAAATTGGTGGCTACCCTGACTTCGTATACTTCAGTAATCCCGTCGATAGTCAAGGGCAGCTCAGCCACGCCGAAGATCCTGTCTATGGAACCGTTTGCCAAAATCATCATAGATTTACGTGAGCTGTCTAACTTTTTCCACAGGGTTTCCAATATCCTGGGAACTAAATCTCCGCGAATAGGTGTCCTAGTCGAACCCAGGTCATACAGTGCGTCGACCGAGAAGGAATCGATAGAGATCTTAAGGTGCACTCTACCGTGTACCAACTTAGTTTGTAGTATCCCGGCGATCTAGTCAGGATCGTAAAATTTTTGTATACCCCCATCAGCGATGCCAAATTCGTCTAGACCTAATTTATTGCCTTCCGGCTGCAAATCTGAAACAACACGACCCGGAATTGATGAAATTTTATCTGCTAAGGCAGGGTGTTTACTGAACAAAATGGTGCCGTTCGCCGCTTCCTGTTTTAAATCAGCAACGGTACCAACAGGATGCGACGAACCACCATCCTCCCCGTGCACAAGAGCCTCAACCACAAATGAGGTTGGAGCCTCATTGGAAGACACAGTTCCAAAATCAAAATCGTTCGGTGGCACACTAACATCCTTATATATTTGTCTTAATCATTCAAGGCCAATACGGAAGTTCCTCCAGGTCTAGAGACGTCTGACACGTTGTTGACGGTCTCTTTAAGTTGAGAGGCAGTGGGGACCGATCCTACTGCTTCCCCGCTGCGTTTCCCGAGCAATCCGGGCATGTCTTAAGGGTAAAGCCCTCTCTCTTATATGTGTTACACGCTATTTTACATGGCTGTTCGCAGCCCTTTTGATAATGTCCTACCTGTCCACATCTGAAACAGGTGACCTCGCCAGAAGAGCCAGAACTATTATCTCGCGAATTAGCTTGTTGGGTGGGAACAGTGGGCGTAGATCGTTATTAATTTGACCTCCACTTCACGTACCGTTATTGCCGCTTCCACCTTTCCTACTGTTTTTGCCCCTACCATTACCGTTGCCATTGGGAGGCTGTTAACCTTCGGAATATTTTCCGTTGTTTTAACGGACGACACCAAATTATCTTCGGTGATGGCCGAGGAGCTATTCTTTAAGGGTTTCTGGGCCAATTAAATCACGATACGCGAACTCCTGCAAAAACGAACTCTCGGGATTAGGGGGTGGTTTATATTCTTTAATGGCTGTCCACTCCTTCTCCTAACCTCTACCGAGCCGCGAAAGTTCATCAAAAATCCGGTAGTGAGAGCGACGAATTCAACTGTGAAATTCAGGCCTGAGCCCCCTATGAGCCCAATCCAACTGCTCTACCGTCGGCATGTCATTTACGAGCAAATTGATAAGACCTTCTAGGTTCGTCAGATAATCGTCAATACGCTCGTTTTTGCTCTGGGTCCTAGAGTAAATCTGTTCCCTAACGCGCCTCTCAAAATCGTCGTCGCCAAATCTGTGCCTAAACGCCTTTTTAAATTGAGCCCAATTTGCAAACTTTAATTCGTGGGTATTGAACCATTTAAACGCGATACCTTCTAATAATACCGGCATGGCGAGCAAAAGTTCCTCGTCGGAGACCTTTGTCATCCCAGTTCGGTCCTCGATTCGTGTTAGGAAATCCTCGGCGCTAGTTCTACCACTCCCGTCAAAATTTATCTTTCAATTGAGCCCGATTTTCCCAAGGTTTCTAGAGTTATCTAAGCGACCGAGTGGCGCGATCCGGTCGCTCATCGGTCGCGCTTTCGCGGTTAAATTCGTCGTCGAGTTCTAAATTACGCTCACTCGGAAGTCTTAGACCCAACGAATCGCGGTGACCGCTGTTCGGATGGTTCCCCGACGATATAGAGGGGAATCACGTGTTTCGTATGTTGGTCGATCAAATCGGGCACCTTCACGAGGAATAAACCTACCGGAAAGTGGACCCGCCCTCCCACCAACATGTCCAATCGAAATCTCGGTGTCCGTACAATCCTCAATCCTAACCGTTTCTGTAAGGATTTCCGTTGGGGTGTGAACCTCGGAATAGTACCGGTTCGGACTCGACGCCGCTTCGACTGTGTGACCGAGACACCTGGACGATGTACTGTTTCCCGGCGATTGTTTCTCTTAGGGGTGTTTTGGTGAACACTAGGCAGATGTAGCGAACCCTTTTGAGCTGCCTCCGGTAGGTTAAGCTACCCCGTCGGAAGTCATCTGTATATATGATGCGGGGAATGCTGGTCAAGTTTAGCGTGCTTCTACGGGTATTCTCGGGAAACCTAAAAGCGTCCGGAATTGGGAAATCGGTTTCGATGGGGATGGAAGACCGATGCGCGAGCGAGAATCAAATAAATCATATAAATCAACAATACATGAATCAGTACATTCGGAAACACAGCGTGAAACAATTATCAGATATACAGTGGTAGAAAATCAAAATCAAATCAAATAAATCGCATAAATCTAATAAATCAATAATACCTAAATCAGTTCACATCGAAATTAATTAATTGGCAATTCGTTGATAATTTCTAAATCATGGCAAGGATACACTAAGTCTGAGGTAATACGCTCTGAGCTGCCACAAGAACATTAAAAAAAAAAAATGTTTACAATCGATCAGGCGCTCAAAGCTGCCAAGGGGGTGAGGGGTAGGCGTTTCTTGGGATAGGTAATCTGGAATGCACCAACCCAGCTAAGATCTATTAAAAATCCCATCTGAGATATTAAATTCCAGAGGTTAAATCAACCTTTATTAAATCAACCCGTGAGTCTAAATCTTCCTTTAATCTTTCGATCCGAAATCACAATTTCCTTTCAGAATCAAAGCAAATCCAATAGTTGATTTAATTCAAAATTCGAAAATCCCAAAGAAAACAAAATCAAAAATTGAAATTAAATCGAAATTCCGATCATAATTCTCCATTAAATGCTTAGTCAAATTGCAAAGCGTAAATTTGAATGAAAAATAAAGAATTTAAACCTAAATGGGATAGAATCAAAATCGCAAGTTTACGCCACAGGATAAATTCGGAGTGTTATTATTAAAAGGGATGGGGCGAAGTTGGAATGTTGGCAGTACATTTCTAAAAACGCAAATAGTTAAAAAAAATACAAGTGTATCCTAGTCAGTGCGCAAAAAAAAGAAACAAAGAAACGTAAAATGGCCGTTGCCCGGATTTAATAAAATCCGGTAACCCCCAAAAGGTTGGGCGCCATCGCGAAAGTGGTTTAAGCCACCTCGAGAATGGCAGATAAGTTAATGAAAACATATATACGTATATGTACCAGGTGTATACATATGAAACCGGTATTGCCATCTAGCGGCCAGTAGGTACACTTGTAGGCACTGTCGGAACTTACCATTTGTGCTAATTGGCGTATT
>NC_046657.1:160478534-160500981 GCF_010883055.1 Belonocnema kinseyi
CAAAATGTGTAGCCAGCGAGGGCGCATACTTTGAATAAAATATTTGTTATCATTCTCTTGAAATAAATGTGTTTTTTTCTTGAAAAAATACCGGTGTCATATATATACACCTGGTATATGCATGCACATATGCATATACGTATAACATTCGTTAATATTTTGGGCACCAGCCAGGCCCCTTCAAATGTCTTAAATATAAAAAAAAGAAAAACACTCAGTCTAGCAAAAAGTGAAAATAAATAGAATTCGCAATCCGAAAACCTGAAAAAAGAATCTAAATAGAGCAAGGAACTTTAAAATTTTTAAAACTTGAAATGAACATGTATTTATTTAAACATTGTAGTAATCCGGTAATCAATTCTACAGATCTTAATCTTTAAATCTACAGCATTCCGTCTGGGGACCACATGGTCGATTGCGCGTACTCTGTAAGATACCAGCTTCCGGATCACACTAAAGTTAGGAACAAGAAAGAAAAATCATCGCGAAGCCCTACGCCTTTCGAACACCATGATATGCACTGATTGCGCCGCTCGCCTGTTATAATAAAGGATTTACCTTCTTCATTTTTCCCTTCACTTTTCTCGTAAGGGTTTAATATTGCTAATTTCCTCGACAAATCCTTCCGAATTATTCGGTAACTATTCCTATTCTGTGCCTGTCAATCGAAATTGGTCTTCAACTGCAACGGCAAGCTAGACGTGTGGTTAGACGGCGACCAAGGACGAAAGTGAGAGAGTCACAGATCCTGTGCAACGCGCCTAGACCGTCAACTCAGTGGGTTTCTCGCGTCAGGGCGCGTTCACAGAACCTTAAGCCGCAACGCACTACCGAAGAAACTCGGAACTACTCATACTTACCATCTAAAAGTCAATTCTACCAAGATTTTATAAATAAATTGTTAAATAATAGTACAATCTACAGTAACTATTAGTAGTAAGTGAGTTTCTCCAGTTTCCAAAACAAAACGGCCCGTAAGTAAAGTGATTCTTGAAATATGTCAAAGTTCCTGAGTTTTAGCAATAGGCGGGAAAATTTGAAATTACAAAAGAATTAATATGAATTTTACATTCATATCACTAGATAAGGTTTATTAAAAATTATTAATAATTAAACAAAGACTAAATTTGGCTCTTTAACGCTTACTGAGGAATCTTTGACTTATTTCAAGAATCTATGTTTTTCTGAGCATAGAAACTGACAAAACCCGAGTAACAGCGCCACTAACGATACAATTTTAGAACTAAAAATTAATCATTTAATAAAAGTATGCTTGATTTCCGTGACATTCTCATTGGGTTTTGACATACCTATAAAAGTGCCATTTATCCAAACAAATCAAGGAAAGGTCCTCACTAAAACTTCGATTCCAATCTTCATGAATCTCGCAGAGGCGAGTTTCGTGAATCTCGGAAGTTTCTTTAACTACTTTCACAGGCCTTAGTCCGAAAATATATGACCTAAGCGAATGTGCGGAAGGCTAAATATACGTTATTTTCCGCTAGCACGCGAATAACCTAAACTTGACCTGAACCTCCCGGAGCCTCACTCGGCCGCGCGCCATCTGGACGGACTGGACTAGAACAAAACTATGATTTCCATTAACCTACAACTATTCGGACGACGTAAATGTTAGTACAATCCTGGCCGACGTACTGCGGGAGTTTTAATTGGCCCAGCCTGGGCTCTGACCATATTCGGTAACTGTAGTCGTATAGTTACTGGACTGGTTCTTGGTGGCCATACTATGGAGTCGCAGTTGTAGTGGTGACGTCAGACCTCGGCGACAAGATGGAGAGAGAATACTGTGAATTCTCCACCTAGTGAGAACGCTCCCTTGATGAGAAGTTGAGGCCCGCAATCTCGTGCTGAGATCGGAAACTGGAGGCACAAGATGGCGGAAATGTGTTTGGTGATAAGTCATTAACCCTGGTCGTTGGTAAATTCAGCGAACCCTAGGAAGTGGCAGCTCAACCCCTAAGTCCGTGGTATTGGTATCGTTTTCGGAGATTTGAAGGTGGTGGATAGGCCATGCATCAAACATTCGGAAGGTATAAATAAACAATTAACAATTTTCGATGAGTGCCCTGTCGTCGAGATTTCCGTTCTTAGCCGTGGTCATGCCGCTCGCGCATTATTAAATGAGTCCTTTTTTAAAAGAGACAGATCAATGAAATGTACCCTGTCACACTGCTTAATTTTGATCAAAAGATCCATCGCATGACTATCGCTCAGGAGATGTTGAATGATGTCAATAATGATCCTGATTTTCTCAAAAGGGTTATACCTGGGGATGAATTGTGGGTATATGGTTATGACGTCGAAACTAAAGCCCAGCCGTCTCAGTGGAAGCATCCTGAGTCTCCAAGACCGAAAAAAGCACGTTAAGTTCGGTCAAATGTTAAGGTTTTGCTCACTGTCTTCTTTGATTACCGTGGCGTAGTGCATCAGGAATTCTCACCACAAGGTCGTACGGCCAATAAGGAGTATTACCTTCAAGTTATGCGACGCTTGCGAGAGGCGATAGGCAAAAAACGTCCGGAACTTTGGAAAAACAATTCGTGGCTTTTGCATCACGATAATGCACCTGCTCATTTATCGTTG
The DNA here is from genome assembly GCF_010883055.1 of Belonocnema kinseyi. Lineage (NCBI taxonomy): Eukaryota > Metazoa > Arthropoda > Insecta > Hymenoptera > Cynipidae > Belonocnema > Belonocnema kinseyi. The sequence continues at coordinate 160,481,139 of NC_046657.1, forward strand.
CTTGCGAAAGATTTTCTGACCAAAAACAGCACCACAGTCATGCCTCAGCCTCCATATTCACCGGATTTGGCCTACATTGACTTTTTTCTTTTTCCAAAACTGAAGAGACCAATGAAAGGACATCGATTTTCAACGACTGAGGAGATAAAAACTGCATCGCTGAAAGAACTCAAGGAGAGGTGGAGATTCTAATTCAGCACTGCTAGGAGAACAGAAATCTTCTGCTGTTGGGCTGTGATGCGTACTCTCACCATACGGTGTAGGGGAGCACACATATCAATGACAGAGGAAGAGATTTAATCGAATACCTAGGAAGCACTGACATGGAGATTCTGAATCGAGGGGTTAATCCCACATTTCAGATTAAAAACAGGAGTGAGGTTCTCGTTCTGACTCTATGCTCGTAGCGGCTGAGGACAGAGCCAGGGAAATCCTTGGATTGCCAAAGACAGACGTAAGGACTGCTGTTCAGATGCTCACTCGACATAACCACTTGAACTACCATATGCACAAAATGGGGTATAACTTCTCTACAGAGTGCAGGAGATGTGGCAAGGATGATGGAACATCCTTGCATGTACTAAGCCAATGTCTGGCGTTTGCTAGGTTTAGGCCTCAGACCCTTGGGTCCCATTTCATGGAACCTGAGGAAGCTACAATGCTGTCGGTGATTGACACACTGAACTTCATTAAGAGGTCTGGGGTCAACTACTGACAGTGATGGTTAAGGGCCTATCTCAGATGATGTAGGAAGAAGGTTCCTATTTCGGTCACAGCAGCAAAAAGGTACCTATTTCGAGCATAGTAGTAAAAAGGTACCTATTTTGAATGAAACAACAGAAAGGTTCTTATCTCGCGCGCAGAAGAAAAAGGGCCTATCTCAGATGAAGTAGCAGGAAAGTTTCTATTTCGGTCACAGCAGCAAAAAAGTACCTATCTTGCGTAAAGAAGCAAAAAGTTGCCTGTTTCAGGAGTCGATTTTTTTCTCTAAATTTAATCTTGTAGTACTGAACACGCAGAATTAAAACGTTTTATTAGTTACCATTAATTAACTAGTGAGTAACATTAAATCTTCATTTACTGATGCCACTATAGTCACAAAACATATCATTATTTTAAGTTTGTTTATTTTTTCAAAAGTTTTTTCAAAGTGAATGCATTTTTCTGAAGAAAAAATAGCATAACAATTTTTAAGCTGAAAAAAACCTATTAACCCAGAAATATACAATTTCATATTTTAAGATTCTGTTTCTAAATAAGCTCTACAGAAATGTGACAGAACATTTAATTCGGTAAAGTCATAGAACAATAGTGCAAAGTGCAATACCTTGATGTCAATAACTGCCGGTCAACTTTTAAATAGGGTAGTTTATTTAGTATTTACGCATCACAGCTGAAGAAAATACCGGCTTTGATTGTAGTAAACATTTTCACGTATTTTCTTGAAGTATGCGTTATGATGTGGGATTTAAGCTTGTGAAAAATATTTATGTTCGGATAACGGCGGTTGCAATTAAGGTAAGAAATTTTTATGCAGCGACTTATTTTACTTGAATAATACGTTACTATATCATTCATTCTCCATATACGAAGTTTAGAATAATGTAAATATCTATTTAAATTTTTTGGTAAGAAATTATGTATAATATTAACGATTTTTGATATTATTACGGAATTATTACGGGAATCACGGCCCTGGTTGATTGCATATGACGTTTTTTATATCGCTTCGTTATATTAGTTAAATTACGGATCTTATAAAGAAGTGAAGGTGCTATGAATGTTTAGTGGTATCCAAATTACTCTAGGGAAGAAATAAAGATATTTTGTTTTGTTTCTTTCATTAAGTACATCGGTTTATTTTATCTTTATAAATTGAAGCTTCGAGCAGGACAGAGAGCGTGCCGCTGTATATAAGAGAATCGCTCTCTAAAAATAATCGGCTGATATATAATGCAGCCCTTCAACTTGAAAGAAATACAAAATTAAAGTACCTGTGGACAACTGGGGGTAAGATTTTTTACCGTAAAGAGGATGGCTCACCCAGAATTTTTTGGCCAACATCAACGACCTTGATGACCTCCGTTAAGACCTCTTCAGGATAGCGCAGCATCATGTGGACCTCGCAGCTAATCAATGACCTTTTTTGTATACTTTTTTGGCCATTTCTCTTGTATTTTACTTCACTCTCTAATTTTTTAAGTAATCTTCTGCATGTTGGGAAATATTTTCTGAGAACCTATATGCCTTATTATGCAAGGTTGATTTGTATTTTTATATGCATATTTGTTACCAATTTAGTTAACAATAAGTCTCTATTTTTTTAGAATTTTTCTTCGCTTTCGTACATCTAATTTGAAGCAGTTTATAAGTGCAATCTGTAACTTCTTTCAAACTATATATTTAAGGGCTCCTGACATCACTAGCTTTACATTGTTTACTCAGAGTAGAAGCACTTTAAACTCTCATTGTCCCCTATTGTTGAGAATTGTTAGTATGAAGGTTGGACTGTGTTGAGTACTGGCAATTATCTTTGCTATTAATAGTCTGTACAATCAATGCTGGTTTATCGTTGGATATACTTTTGCTTATTTTTCTTATGGAACTAAGTTTACTCTCAGTTCATTATGGGTTCTTAAAGTATTTGTCATTTGAATGCCCAGTCTCTCTTGGCTCACATTCATGACTCTCGACATTTTTTCAGGTCTTGTGCATATCATATTATCGCAGTGTCAAAGATTTGGCTAAACTTGCATCAGCAATCATGTGTAGTTGCACATAACCATTATGCACTCTTCCGCAGAGACAGAGAGGAACGAAGAGGAGGTGGTGTGTGCATCTACGTGTACGACAGCCTTAGGGGGATTTTATTGGGAGTCGGCTCGGTCGTTAGTTATCCTACTGCTGAATTTATTTTGGTTGAGGTCACGGGGTCGGGGTAAAGTGTTATGGTTGGGGCTATTTATAAACCTTCAAATGCCTATTCTGGCACTGATCTTAAATCGGAAATTTTCACCCATGTACATAACTTCAACAATGCTATTCTTACAGGGGATCTTAATTCTAATTATTAAAATATATTTTTACTCAATCCACAATCTGTAATCAAACTCAATTTAGAAATCTTGCATTTGTAAATGAGTGTAAGCTTCAAGCGTACTTAATGACCTACGATTTTGAAAAAATACCAACAATTGATGACATTAATAGTTAATTAAATCTCTTGTGTTCATAGTTAGTTAAATTATTCGATCAGTTTTCGCCTTTACACGTTCCACATAAGCGAAAAGACTCAGCTCCTCGGATCACATTGGAAATTAGAAACCTAACAAAGGAACGTAATAATAAGCGTCGCCTGGCAAAGAGAACTAAAAATCCTCTGATACAAGCTCAGTTACGTCAGCTTAGGAATTTAGTTCAAATTAAAATCAGGGATTCGTGTAATCAGTATACTTACAATGCTACAAAGAACAAGAATAAATATGAAAATATTTGACGTCTATTTAGACGTTTACATCTAATTGCAAATAAGAATAATGCCTCAGCTCATACGTTTCCATCAAATGATTTATTAAAATCATTTACAATCCTACCACCATGTAACGCCCTCAACTCTGGTACACCCCTTATAGCAGATCAGGCAAGCTCGACTTTTCAAGATACGGATTTCTTTCTTTTATGACATAACGCCTGAAGTTTTTCTTGAAAAAAAAATTCTTCAGTAATAGATGTTATTTCCATAGAAATGATTCGACTAGCGCTTCCTATAATTTTCCCTATACTCCTTCACATCTATAACTCTTCTCTTCAAGTAGGACTTTTCCCTGAGCTCTAAAAACATGCGCTGATCCGCCCTATATCTAAGGTTTCTAGTCCCTCTTCTCCCAATGATTTCCGGCTGATTTCGATAATAAGGAAATAATAATATTGGTTCTTAATGATAAGAATGAACATTCTGATTGGGTGGGTGTCGATAGTGGTGTTCCTCTGGGCTACACTCTTGCCCTACTCCTTTTCGTTATGTACAGCTCTGACTTTGCTAGTGATCTTAAGCATTGCAAATACCATAAACACGCGGATGATTTTAAACTGTATATATCTGGTTCTATTTCTTCCATTAATAGTTTGATTGATCGAGTACGGAAGGATATTAATATTGTTCATCAATAGGCACTTAACAATAGGTGAAAGCTAAACCTTTTGAAAACTAAAGCAATTCTCATAGGACTGACCTCTTCTCCGTCTTCTGGTATATTAGGGTATCTGCCTGAGTTTAAGGTTGATGGCCTTGAAATTCCTTTCTTTGAATCAGTAAGAGATTTGGGGTACATCCTTAATCGTGCTCTCTCCTGGAAAGAGCATATTGCTGAAATCTCGAGAAATACCTTTAGAGTACTCCAACAGCTATGAAGGAATAAGGATTCCTTGCCAACGTCAACCCAGATTCTCCTTGTTAAGAATTTTATCCTCCCGTTTTTTGATTAGGGGTGTATTCTGTTTGCTGATATCACAGATAAGCTGAATTCTAAATTCGAGCGAGCTCTTAATGATTGCATACGATTCATCTACGATGTCCCGAAATATGAGCACATTACTGTATATTGGCAACGGGCAGGAATTCTCATTGTGGCTCAATATCTTCTAGATATCTTTGAAAACAGAAATGTGTCATTACCTGCTCAGTCTAGGCTTCGCAAAAGAAAAAGGGTCCTTGCAGTTCCACGTCATAAATCCTGTAAGTTGCAAAGATCATTTATGGTAAGGGGAGCGCGTCTTTGGAATAAGATACCTAAGTCAATCAGAAATGCACCTTCGCCTTATCACTTTAAAAGGCTTTTCTTTAACTTCTTGTTCCATATAGATAATTTTCCTATCGAAGTTTCGCACTGGTAAATCGTAAATGGTATATTTTTCTAATTTTCAGTGACTTTTTGTCTTTGAGTATTGTAAATGGAACTTTTCACATTTCTGATTACTGTTCTAATTTTTATTATCTTACAATTAAGTCTGAAGTTTTCTGATTATATCGGTCATGCCAACCGCTAGCTTAGCTTATATTAGCATATTTCACTCTTAGTCATTTAATAATATGTTGTATTATCTTTAGCCATCTGTGGTTAACTCTAACTTTTTCTTTTTTTTTATCTTGCCTACGTTATATTGGTAATTTGGTCAGAGCTGTTATATTTTACCGTAAACATATGTAAAATTTGTTCCCAAGAGGACTTTTCAGCCCTAGGTACCTAATAAATAAATAATAATAATTATTATTAGTATTTTTTCAAAGTACAACATATTAAAAAATATTAAGTTGTTTTTTAATTACATGTAAATAAATATAGAACTAATATTTCTTTTTCTAAATCTTTTTCCGATGATTTAGTTTCACAGTAGTACGACATAATCATAAAATTGAACCTTATGATACAATTAATGTCGTTAAACTCGATACAACATCAATTCACAATGTACCACGGCCAGGTAAAAAAATAAGGTTACAATTTTCAATAAATTTTTAAAAAGATAAATTTTATAATTCTGATTTATTTTCGCAAAAGCTATGTAGAGTGACTTACATGGATCAATCTAAGTATTGAGACTTATTACCTCAAACTCAGGATTCATTTACAAATGATAATGCTTTTGGTACTTAAAAATTTTTTTAATTATTTTGAAATTGAATAAGTTTATGCTAAAAAAAGTTTATGTTGAAAATAAAAATAACTTTAGGTTTTCATTTGTCATTTTAATTGGTAGATCGTAATATTGTCATTACCACTTCTGATAAATTAGCAAAGTCACAAGCGATAATAATAAAAAAGCTTTTAGGTTTTTATGCTAATGATGGTAGTATTAGTAAGTAATTTAAATTATAAAAAAGAAGGCTATGCAAATATATGGAATGAAGGAATAGCTAAGAGAGGAAAAAGTAAAAACTGGAATTACGTGAATCGTTTAAGTTTTTTAGTGATAACTGCACTGGTCAAAACAAAAATCAAGTCTTATTTAGTATCTACATGAAAGCAGCTGTGGAATTTCAAGTAACAATCTGACACGGATATTTGTAAAGTAACTATTATATATAAATGTAAATAAATAATATGTGTAATCGATCTCGTAGGTTAAAATGCTGCATAACATTTTCAGTGGAATTTATTTAAAAAATTTAATTGAATTATTATAAGCTTATAAATTCATTTTTGAATACTCCTTATTTTGGTTTATAAATCATTAGAAACATTAAAGTATGAGAGGATTTATATATTCATCTATTGCACATTGTCAGCACTATACTACGCATATGTATATGCTGGTTGATTTTTTAAAAAATAATTTATAACATAGATAATTCTCATAGAAATGCGTTGCTAATATATTATTTAAATATGTATACTAGTAATAAAAATCGTATTTTCTCTTTCAGACCTTTAGTTAAATGACACACACTAACTGATGGAGATAGCATGCACTCTGTTATAAAAAAGCAGCAAAAAATATAAATGTGTTTACACCAGATCAATGATGTACAGTTTAACTACGATGTAAAAACGCATTAATCTTCTACGAAATATAATACTGCCGTTGGTATCGTTAGATGTTGCTCCAGCAAATTGCCATTAGATAAATAAAAAAAAGATTTTCAATGCCTTATCAATAATCGAATTACACCTTCTGAACTCTACAATTTTTATGAATTAGTAATTAATTAAGAATTAGAAATACAATAACACTTTTTTAATGCAAAACTGAAATTATATGTCATAAGGAAATAATCAAAATGAAGAAATTTTTAGAATTAAAAATTCTGTTTTCAAATTCGTGTTTTAAAACAAAACAATATATTCAATTTATAGTTTGTATAATGTATATACAAAGAAAAAATATTTCTGTTATAATACATTATATAAATGAGAAATAAAAAATGTGCTATCTAAAACATATTTTTTTGTGTAACATAATTATTTGTTATATTATTATTTTATTTTTAAAAATTCGGAAAAATCAAGTAATTATGACTCACTTGATAACAAGTATACTCAGCGTTTAAACTTGTACAATTGACTATAGGTGAAGAATAATTGTATATTTTTAATATATATTTTGAACTTCTGTGTTAAAATGTACTTTTCCTAAATTTAGAGGACAAAAATCGACTCCCAAGATACGTACCTTTTTGCCTCTTCGAGCGAGATAGGCAACCTTTTGTTGTTTTGCTCGAGACAAGGATCCTTTTGCTGCCTTGCGCGAGATATGTACCTTTGTGCTGCTGAGTTTGGCCCTGTTCCTCTTACCCGAAGATATATTTAAACGTAAAATTTACCACTGTTTCTATTGCCGATGTTAAAAATAGGAGTTCCCGTTAAAACACATAAAGTTGACCTTGAAATGACCCTGAATGTCAAGTTCAAGGTCAAATTGAAGGTAACCATTGGATTTCTCTTTCAAAGTTACTTCAGGAATGATCTTAAACTTAGGAAATACAGAGCCGCTCAGTTAACCAAAGCTGGAGTTTGAGTTTGAATGTCCTTCAGCTGACCTGCAAAGTCACACCTGACCTATGACCAGAGTATATATGCAAACGTAAAATCTCCCGCTGCTTCGATTGTCGATGTCAAGAACAGAATTCCCATTTAAAATCACAAAGTTGACCTTGAAATGACTTTGAAGGTTACGATTGGATTTCTCTTTGAAATTTACTTCAAAAATGACCATGACCCATTTAAGTAATATTATGTCTGGGAAGTTATTTAGGTGTTTTTAGACTTTTTGGATACCCTGTATAAATTGTGATTGACTTCGTAAGATATGGCATGTAATAAATCACCTCATATAACAAAATATGTTAACATACACCCAAAATCATATTTTTATTGGTTCAGCGTTCTTTCTGACAAGGTTTCAAATACACAGACCTGCTAATTTAAACTTTTTTTGCAATTTCCAAAAAATTTGATCACGTAAACCCGACGTACTAGAGACTCTGGAAAGGTCTGAAAATAAAAATCTCATACCTGTCTCAGAGTAATTTAACGCCCAAGAAGCCCGAATTAGGAAGTTAGAACACATAATGTACATTGCTCCAAATCAGGCCGACAGTTGCAGCAATATTTTCCCAAATGAAAATATTTACTTGGAATTACACATAGAAATACACTAGGAACATTAAAAAATCCACGAGAAAGCACATGTCAATTTAAAGAAAGGAATAAAACGTCGATACATATTTAAAATACTAAAAGCACCATTAGACCTGTCTAGGCCTATCTTTTACGGTTTACTAAATATTCGCAGTTGAAAAATCACGTTTAGAGTTCGATGCGGATTTTCCAGTGTATTGTTTCCAAATATCAAAGGAATTTCCACGTACATTTCTACGTGTATATTATTGTGGCGTCCCACGTGGATGTTTCACCTGTAACTTGTTGCTTTTTATCTTCCTCAGCTTAGACCTATTACTTGAAAGGTATTGAGGAAACACATTATGTTCGTAGCGAAGATTAACAGTACTTAGGAAATCCTTTTACAATAATAACTGTAACAAACAACATTAAAGAACAAGCTATAAGCTTCAGTTTCCGACCCTTTTGCAGTATCTAGCACGTAGGTCTTATGCCGTGAACAGTTTTTGGGTTATATGATACAAAAGTATTGCTTATTATACTATATGCTAGTTCACCGCTAATTTGATACACTGCATTCCACTATAAAAGCTCCCGCCATACTGCAAAAAAGCCGCATCTTCTAATTCTGGTGAGTCGTGTTAGTTGAGAAAACAATATCTATAGAAAATGCTCCGTAACTGTCAGAATTGTAACACGGAGGCTCGACCAGGGCACCCGAAATTACGAAAGAAATCAGTATATTTCATACACTGCGTTTTTGCCTACCGCCGAACGCGTCTCAAAGGACGTGATGTTATGCAAAAAAGCAGTCCAAAGATACTGCTTTATGAAATTATGCAACCTCAGCAAAAGCAGTATTTACAAATCAAATCATTACAAATTGCAAAATAAACACAAATAACTATTAAAATTATGAAAAGGTAGCAATATATTCACTTCGCCCACTTGTTGATTGCTGAGAAGGGTTCAAAAAACAATGTTTTTTTTCAATTTGAAGAGAATTTTTACAAAAAAATTTTCGACTTTTTGAAATAATTTGTATTTGTTTATTTTTAAAAAGATGTCAATACTTGTAATTATTGTTCATATAATATAATTAAAATGCACTTTTAAAATTATTTCGAGCATGTGCTTGTATCGATTTATTAATTATTCGCCGCAAATTCAAAATTTCGCTGATACTGCTTTCTTGCGCACACCAAGGCTGCTATCCGAGGCTCGGTGTTCGCAAAAAAGCAGTTTGTACAAATGCGGAATTTTCCCGTAATTTCAGTTCACAATTTTTGCAATATCTGTATTTTTTATAACAAATTAAGATATTTTTTCAGAAATGAGAAGATCACCTGTAAATTAGCCAAGAACGATAAAAAAAAGTTTGAAAAGTAATTCTAAATGAGCGGTCTACACGAATAATGGTTTAAACAAATTTATTCGATGAACAATTCTGGTGGGAACAACAATGACAACATTAAACATAGTTGTAGTAAGTGCGGTTCAAAACAAAGGAACACGCAGGGCTCCTGACAATGGGTCGGCCAACAATACCGACCACTCTAGAGCTGGGGGAGCTAATGAAAATGGATTCAATGCGATGGATCGGCGGAATTTCGGGACCTTTAGGTGGACGAATCAATTGAATCACGACTTGCTAGAGTGCTACGATGCGAGTATTGCCCCTGGACTGGGTAACATGGTACGGCTGCATGCTTTGTGGTGCGAGAAACACTCGCAGCTATCGCACTTTTCGCAGCAACGTCTGCGAAATTATGCCGAACTACTCCGAAAAAGGGTCTATGTAAGCGGAACTCCTACTTTACCACAACTAGAATAAGGCGGCAACAGAGAAAGAGAGGCGACACTAAGTCCAACCGAGCTTTGGCCGGTGCGAACCGTAAAACAAAACCAACGGTTGATCATAATACCAAAAGACGAATGCATCAACTTGCCATAAAAATAGCCTAGGCAAGGCAGTGCGCGTCCCGCATTCAGTGTGTGATTGACTATATCACATCTCGCAGGAATTTTACCGCCAAGGTTCGAAGGTTCGCGCTCGAACTCCGGACCCGTTATAACACACTTAACAAGTCAAAGCTGCTGACCATCAGGCAGCATATTGTTGACAGAATACGGATACTCTCTGACGCTAAGAAAAGTCTAGAGCGGAGGGAGAGGTGGGTCAGAGAAAATCAACAATTTCTCTCTGACTCATCTCGACTCTTCCAAGATCCTCCAGTTACTGTCAACCATCCACCCAAACCAGAGGAGGTCAAAGTATTTTGGAGAGAAGTCTACGAAGTGCAGCATAGACTGGACGAAGACTCAAAAAATGTAAATAGCTTCAAGTAGCTGTGTGATCTCCTCATAACACCTGATGAAGAATACTCACCCATCACTACCGAGGAGGTGCCCGTATTTTCATCTCATATTTAAAGTCGGAAAAGCTGATTCCGGAGTGGTTGGTGGGAGGGCGCACAATATTCCTGCCGAAAATAGGCAATTTAACTGACCCGAAGAATTAAAGGCCAATCACTTATCTGAAAACGCTGTATAAGATATTCACAGCTATCCTGATTGATAGGATTGTTCGGGCAATTGAAGCTGTGTGGCCCAAAATGTATGAACAACAAGGCTTAAAGAAAGGCGTAGCGGTATGTCTTGAGAACCTGCTCATCGATAGATGTCTCTGCAAAGATGCTGCATTCTACGAGCGTGACCTATCGATGGCCTGGATTGATTATCGGAAAGCTTTCGATTCGACCTCCCATAGACTTGTCATCTATCTTTTGGAAAGCTTAAAGGTTCATTCGCAAATCGTTAGGTGCATAGAGAGATTGATACCGCTTTGGAAAACCAGATTTACTATCTTATCTGGAAAAAATCGTGTAACAACTAACAAGGTCACCTTTCAGGGAGGTGTATTTCAGGGCGACACCATGAGCCCACTCCTCTTTTGCCTTACATTATTGACATTATCTCTAGCACTTCGCCATTCCGACGGGTGCTTCTGCGGCAAACCTTCAAATTGAAAGTACAAGGTCACTTATGTATTTTACATGGACGATCCTAAGATCTTTGCTAAAACAAAGAGCAACTACATCTAGCGCTAGATTTGGTCTCCCGAACTGTCGGACGAAGAACGAGCTCAGATCCCTTGATATCGGGATAAGAAAGGTTATGCACATGAACAAAAGCATGCATCTTAAGTCTTCTGTGCCGCGGCTGTACATGTCACGCTGTCAAGGTGGTAGCGGAATATTGAGTCTTGAATTTCTGCGCAACAGTATTATTCTGGGTAGAGCGCAAATTCGCTAATGGAAGAGACCCTCTTCTTAAAATAGTCAGGAATTACGAAGAAGTGGGCAAAGGACCGTTTCTGTACAAAGCAGCGGAGGAGGCTGTTGAAACACTCGGACTTAACTTCAGTATTAGGGGTGAGCAAAGTGCATCAAATTTTATCTATCTTGAGTATTACTCTCGAGAACAAAGGGAATACTGAAATTATCCAAGAAAGATATAAGAACAGTGGTTTGGATGGTTACAGAGCACGACCACCTGAACTATCATATGCACAAAACGAGGTAGAACCCCACGCCCGAGTGCAGGAAATACAGCAAAGTGGAGGAGAAATCCATGAATATTTTCTGTCAGTACCCGGCATTATCTAGGCTCAGGTAACACACCCTTGGGGCACACTTCATGGGACGTGAGGAAATCATAACGCGATCAGTGTCTGACATATTGAGCTTCTCCAAGATTTCTGGAAATAACTACTGCACTAAAAAAAAGTTCTAGTTAAAATTACTAGACGCGTCTGGTTAAAAAATTTCTAGTTATTTAAATTCGAAATTTTTTTTCTGGTTAAAACTGTTCTTGTCAATATTACTGGTAACAGAGGTATCGCGATCGTTTGTCAACTTCCAGAAATCTCGAGTCGTCCTAACGATAGGATGCCAACGCACGCGATCGACTAGATGATACTTAACCAAAAATATAAACAATAAAAAGCTAACCAAGAAGTAAGAACTAGAAAGTTTTAGATCCCGGAATTGGACAAAATGGAGCTAGAAGTTGGCCAGAACTAGAAGATGCTCGCTCGCTCTATCAAAACATTAAAGTGCTATCTCGGACGAGTAAAGCATGAAGGTGCCACTTCTCGCTTATAATCTAAACACGAGAAGTGGCAACCTTCATGCTTCGCTCACCCGAGATAGAACTTTCATGATTTGATGAAGCGAGTGAGCACCTTTTAGTTTTGGCCAACTTCTAGCCTCATCTTGCTCAATTACGCGAGCAAGACTTTCTAGCGCTAACTTCTCGGTTAGTTTTTTATTGCTTTTATTTTTGGTTAAGTACCGTCAAGTCGTGTCGCGTGCGTTGGCACCCTACCGTTAGGACGCCTCGATCTATCTTTTGTCTCATGTCATTTTTGTAGATGTTTCAATTGACGCTTTGGCGTAAATGTACAATTCTCAAACAATCGAAATTTGTTAATTGTATTTTCTGTCTAAACATAAGTGCTACAGGAATAGTTCAAAACTAGGCACAGATTTTTTAGGTGTCTTCGAAAAGTATTCTCTAAAATATTAACATTTTGAAACTTAATAAGTAAAGTCAATGTTGGAGAATGTAGGTATGGACCACGTGATCTACATGTATATCATGTAAAATCACGAACAAAATAGTCTTAACGAATAGTTTCAGAAACAGGACGCATAAAAAATACGCTACTTTTTCTTCGAATGTTGTATCCATTGCCATTTATTACTACATATATTTACCTATAGTTTATAGGGAGACAACATTATAGGAAAGCGGAACATAGTTTCTGCAATTTGTTTTCGGAAACTTTTGTCAGATTATTTTCTATGGAAAAATTAACATGTAGTCCTTTTATTTTCAGATGAGGTTAGGAAAAGTCTGCGAAGGTAGAGGAGTATAGAAATTCAATAGTCGAAAATCGAGATCTGCCAGAAAACTGTCTATTCAATATTTTTGGTTAATCTTACCAGAACTTCTGGTTAAATTTACTCGAATTTCTGCTAACAATAACCAAAAAATTGTTATCCAGAAACTTCTGATACCTTTAACCAGAATTTATAGTAAGGGCATATTTAACACTCTCTTCTAGTTAATTAACCAGAATTATGGTTGATGCAACCAAATTTTTTTTTAGTGTAAGAGCGAAAAGTTAAGTCCGTGATACTATAGTCGTGATAGCGTATAAACCAAACTAAACTGTGTAAAATAACTTTAAAAAATTGAACTTGTTTTAAACATATCGGTAGGTTTGAGCGGATCAGGAAGTGATTTAAATGTTATTTGAAACCGCTTATATATGGGTAAACAAATATTTTTTTAGTTTATAATCTTTTTTGCTTTCGGAATAAAAATGCATAAAAACCAACTAATTACTGGTGGATGCTTATAGATTCAATTAGCCAAAAGTGAGCCACAAAAAGTTAGTAGAATATTACTAATGCGAGTGGTCGAAATATTTCCTAATTCAATAGTTAAACACAAATTTCTAGGTAAAAAAGTTATTTAGCACTGTATATATGAAATATAAAAAAAATTATAAACATGGCAAAAGATTTTTTAAATTCTAATGCATCAGTGGACTATAAATTAATTATAGGTAGCGTGAATTTACAAAAAATATATTGCTTAAAAGAATGTGAATAAGTGATGGCTTGTTTTGCGAGAAAAAATCACTAGAGTAAAAAGTTTTATCTTGTGTCAAAGATTAGAAAAAAATTCAACAGAAAATCAAATATGATCGTTGATGTTTTTTTATAACAATTGTTAAAAAGAATGAAACAAGAGAGTTTATGAAGAATAAAAAATGTTATTAATGGTAAGTATAGGTTTTGCAATATTTTTAGGGGCCAGTATGATACTAGATGGCCTGGCTGATGTTAAAAGGAAATTTTTTTAATCATTATAGACTTTCTATACCACGATAGTTCTTCTTTAAAGGAAAATAAGCAATTTTACAGGATCTCTTTTATATTTTGAAGTCACTATAGTTGTACTTACACTTAATTGTCTATATCCATTAAAATAAAATTTTTATTTAATTTTTTCAAGTGTTCTTTACGTTCCGTGTATTTTTCTAAATAGTTCTTTCTAATAATCACGGACACAATGGTCAATAAACGGTGGTTGTGCCAAAAATCCGATCTCTGGAAAACATTAGAGGTCAAAAAGTCAATTTTCTTGTTAAATGCGCGTCTTTTTGGATATAAAATTTATCCTTTTGGATTCAAAGTTAATCTTTTAGTAAAAAAGTAATCTTTTTTACTTGATAATTCAACTTTTGCCGTTGAAGGTCCATTCTCTTGAGTTAAAGAGTTGACTGTTAAAGTTTTGTTTTAAATTTCATATTCGTTAGTTAAAAATTTTGCTATTCAATGGAAAATTTTATTATATTGTTAAAAAATAAACTATTGGCTAAAAAGTCATCTTCTTTGATTTAACACACAAGTAATTTGTTAAACACTCGTCTTTTTGTATAGAAATTTTATCATTCTGAATTCAAAAATAATCTTTTGGTAGAAAAATCATCATTTTGATGAAAACATATTTTCAGGCTAATATTCAATTCTCTGAAATTGAAAAGTCTACTATTATATGTTGGTTCAAAAATTTATTCTTTACAGTTCAAAATTCTACCGTTCGCCGAAAGGTCTTATTACTTTGTTTAAAATTACCTTATATTTTGAAAATAAAAATATTTAATTAAAAATTTACATTTTTGGTTGGAAAATCACTTGTTTTCATTAGCACTAGTTGCAAGGTTAAGCGCGCCTAAAGTGCGCGACTGTTGGTTCTCGCGCTTCGCACTCGATAATGTATTTACCTCGCGCTACGCTTTCGATCTTTCTGCATATACTCTTTAAAACTAAAGGTCAAAACATCGACAAAATTAATTTGGTGATACCAAATTCTCCTTTGTTAAAGCTCCTTCGGCTTTAAAGAACACATTCTCATCACGTATCTCATGCTTCGCAATCGAGTTTGTCCCTCAAATTGTATATCATTTTTATAAATGTATATTATTAGAATTCCTGACATGTGTTGGTATTAAAACATACATCCATAGCCTTACCGTTTTTTATTTTCAAATTACATCCCTAACCTCAGTCACCCATACTTAGTGAATTGAATTTTCTACCGCCTCATGTTCTACATCGCAGATGTGCCTATTCCTGCATCTACTATTAATTTATTAAAAGAGTATCAAGTCGTCTAGGGCGGGTTGTCTAGTTACAACGACAGTCCCGTCAAACTTTAATTTATTAGGTGATTTATGAGGCTGATAATAAAAAATTAAATAAGAAAATGTAATTTTTGATTTTCCATTATTTTCTTATACTGTCAAAATTTGAATTTTCAATTTTTTAAGATTATTCAAAAAGTTGTTATGATAATCCTTTAGGGCATCAAAGGACAATCGAATCTGCCAATTCTTTAGAAAGTTATCGTGCTAACAAACTAAAAAAAACATCCAAGAACAGATAGAACGACAACAGACAGAATCATTTGTAAAAACCTGTTTTTCGGATTCAGGGGGTCCCAAACATGGAAATTTGACGAAAATTAGAAGAGGCGAGGGGGAAATCACATTTTACACCAATCTAATACCTTTTCTGGTGAGAATGTAATAAAATTTCTTGTTAAAAAATCATTTTGTATCAATTTAAATTCATTTGAACATTTACGAGTACTATATGACGATAAATTAGTATGTGAAAGTTTCATGTAGAAATTAAAGACAAGAATATATTCTGCGAAGTTTAAAGATAATTTCAGTTTTTACTTAATTTAATTTTGTTAGCTGTTCAAAGGTTCGCAAATGTGAATTTTGAGCACTTATTCATCAAATTATATAAAACATTTAGTTTTTACAGATCACGACCAATTTTGTTAAGATGCGGGAAGTTTGATTTCACAGAAAAAAAACGATGGTAACAAATAGTTGAAGGTAATCCGTTAAGCTGGTTGTTGGATCTTGATGAATGGGTGAAGCAGGTGAAGTCACAAATCACACAAATTTTTAGTTTATATATAAAAAGACACACAACCATAGCTACACTCGAGTATAATTCAGCACTCCCTCCCGAGAAAAGAGTTATGATTTCACACATTTTTTATCAAACTCTTTTTTTTTAAACTTCTTAGTTACAAACTACGATAATTCTTTGGAAAGATCTTAAATAAATGTGTAAACATTAACTTTTAAAATAATATAAAGATAAGAGTAGTAGAAATATTATAAACTTCTAAACTTTACGAAATTTCAATAACTAATACATTTTAATTTTAATGAGTAATAATTCAACTCTACTCGCCAAGGTAATTATAAAAGAAACTTATAAAAAAAGAATGATTTGTGTGTGAATTTAAGTAAGGAGAAAAGAAAAAGAAACTATATTAACATTCTCCTTTGATGATACCCATTTAATTTTGAATTTACCTTCCGATACCGTGACTTTTACACAATTTACTTTAAATGCCAGTTTTCTCTCTACTTTATAATTCAGCTTGTATGTCATCTACTCTGTCGTCAAAACCTTTTAAACTATGACGGCCTTCCTTTTGGGTGTAATCGATGGCGGACTTATTGTCACACCATAAATCTATGGGATACATGGTCTTGCCTAACATATGTCTAAGGGCTTTGTCTAACGAAATTGCCTCCTGGAAGTTGAGTGTAAATGGTCTCTAAAACTAGCGTCAGTGAAAATCTCTAAATTATCGTATTTACCTTTATTAGTCCTCAGTCCAATCTTCTTCTTCTTCTTCTTCTTCTTCTGGATTAGATTATTTCTCGAAAGATAGTTAATGGCAAGGGAAATATCGGGTCTCGTAACATTTGCTAAGTATAATAAACTACTGATGGCTTCTCTATAAGGGACTTCTATTTTATTATTTAAAAAAAATTTATTTTTGTTTGAATTTCTGTTTCTAACCTGTCTGGTAAACATGGGTGTACGAGGTGTGTTTAAAAAATAAGGTGGATTTATGGTTTTTTCAAAAAATATTAATTCATTCCTCAATATTTATGTTGTCCCTTTCAAAGTAATCCCCCTCAGATATAATACACTTGTGCCAACGCTTTGTCCAATCATCGAAGCACTTCTGATAATCATTTTGTGGTATAGCCTTGAGTTCTTTCAGCGATGCAGTTTTTATCTCCTCAATCGTTGAAAATCGATGTCCCTTCATGGGTCTCTTCAGTTTTGGGAAAAGAAAAAAGTCAACGGGGGCCAAATCCGGTGAATATGGAGGCTGAGGATCATTATTGACTTCATTCAACATCTCCTGAGCGATGGTCATGCGATTTTTCAACACCATTTCTTCCACTGCTTGAACATTTTCATCTGTTGTTGACGTGCTGGGACGTCCAGGGCGAGGTTCGTCTTCGACATCCTCTCGGCCTTCTTAGAACAGCTTGTACCACTTATACACATTTTTCTTACTCAGAGTAGACTCACTGTATGCAACTGTCAATATTTCAAGAGTTTTAAAGCACTGGATTCCATTTTTCACACAAAATTTAATGCAAACTCTTTGCTCCATTTTTTTCGAAAGAAGAAAATCGCCGAGCACACCAAACCCTTCTAACCTTTTACGCCTCTGCCAGAAAAGCAACACGAGCTATATAGTCAAAACTGTGAACATATGATCGTGACGAGTGTACCAACACAACAAAACAAAAAATTTAAAACTTGAATGTACGTAGCCTACGAAAATTGAAAAGTCACCTTACTTTTTGAACACACCTCGTATTTTGTGTCTTACACTCTTTTATGTCAAATCTTTCTAAAACTTTTTCAGTGTACGCAGCTTGATTAAGTGTCATTGTCATAGTATTTCTATCTCTAACCATTTGAATTCCTAGATACTTCTTAGGCTCTCCAAGATTTTTCATTTTAAAAACAGAATTAAGATGAGCTATTATTTCACGCAAGATTTCGCAAGATTTCACGCAAGAGCCGCTCTAATTACAAAAAGTCTAGACACAGGAGCATAAGTTTCTCTAAGTTCATATTCATTAGTATCTTTAAAACCTCTAATAACAAGACTAGCCTTGAAAGTTACTTTTCCATCAGAATCTACCTTTCTCTTAAATATCCATCTATTATCTATAACATTTGCTCTCCTTCCATCAGAAGTTATGGTAGGTCTATCCACTAAACTCCACACGTCATTTTCCTGTATTGATTTTAGCTCATCCTAAATAGCCTTTTGCCATTCTACTCTATTTTTATATGTGGGGCATTATTCCTCAACTGCCCTAACTCAAAAAGTCATGTTTTTCGATTGTCTCTAAATTCTGGGAATATGATCGCCTACCCAACAGTAGTTAATCCACAAACTTATAGACCAGAATTACCGACCCTCCCCAAGTGAGGGGGGGGGGGTTGAATTTTCAACCCCAATGCCTGCAGGGGTAGTTTCAAACGCCTGTAACTTCCTTTCTAATTACGCGATTTAAAATTTTTATGAGGGTTTTGGAAAGTGCTTTTTACACGCTTTCATCCTATTTTATTATTTATAACAAAAAAATTGTTTACACACTTTTTCAATAAATCAATTGTTTATTTAACTTTTTTCGCAATTTAGGCATCTACGATTTTTTTTTCAAATAGTCTCAAAAGAAAGCTTGACTTTCTTACTATGAAAAATGTCTAATAAGAAAATGGACAAATTGAAATTCATTGAGTTACAGAGCCGGTTGTAGAGGGAGTCCTCGCGCTCGCACTCGGGCGTTATGCGGCAGCATACCGCTCTTCATTTTTTCTCCACGAAATTATGTGCAAAACAAAATCATGTGATTATGTGCAAAACAAAAGAAACACAAGTGACTTCTAAAAATACAAGCAAGCTGTTCTTGCATCCAACTACTCAATTGTTAATACAAATTTATGAATTACATTATTCTAAAAACACGGGTAATTTACTTGTTCTGTGATACAAACTACATCTTTTATACTGCTGCGAATTGAACCTGTATTCATATGATATCTATGTTACTGAAGTGGTCTAACCAAAAAATGTCGAGCTTCAGAATTTGACCGCTACATGGCTGGCTAGAAACTTTTTTCTCACAAGAAAGAAAATCGTTTTAGTTTATATGAGCTGAATACATTCTGTTGATTTTGTTTTCTATTCATTCTGTACCCGAAGCTCAGATGACTTTATAGTAGATATTTTTATGTTGCTCTGCTTGCTTAAATTGAAACCAGTATGGAAGAAAATGATATCAGAGTGGAAGAAGATTTATGTGATGACGAAGCTGATCAGGCAAAGAATCAATTGAAGGCGATCCTGATTTTCTATTGGTTAAAGAAGAATGTAAAGATTATGAAAATTGTAAAGTCTGTAAAGATCCTAATCACGCAGCGGGCCTTGAAGTTCTTGAACAAATCAGAGATAAATTTAAGGAAACTACTGATTCTGACGAAAAAATGTTATTACTTTCACTTGCCCCTAAGATTTGGAGTTGTAGGAAGTTAATGGATGAATTCGGTGCAACTGAAAGGCAAGTCCGAAAAGCTCAGAAATTAGTTGAGCAAAATGGACTTTCCATCCAACTGCCCATGGAAAAGGAGCATGCGATGGAATCGGAGGTAATCTGAATCGTCTTGCTGCAAGAGCCAGCTTGCAACGTTCAGCTGAGAATCAGATCTTAACAGCTTACGAGTTATTTGAAT
>NC_046657.1:160501081-160518386 GCF_010883055.1 Belonocnema kinseyi
GGTTGAATCATGTATTTGTTTTAAAAAATTGCAAGAGCAATAACCAATTATTGTCGCATAATAAATTATAATAGTGAGGAATCATTTATCTTCAGAAAAATATTGTTCATTTTTAAGAAAGTGCTTTTTACTTAATATTTTTTCATAATAACTTTAAAAATTATTAACTTCTTCAAACTTACTGGTTAACATAACTGAATAGTTTTTTCCGATGACTTCATGCAATTTTGGATCAATGTGAGTAATACAAAAAAATGGCATACTTGAAAATTGTTCTGCGGTATGCTGCCGCATAACGCCCGAGTGCGAGCGCGAGGACTCCCTCTACAACCGGCTCTGTAACTCAGTGAATTTCAATTTCTCCATTTTCTTATTAGACATTTTTCATAGTAAAAAAGTCAAGCTTTCTTTTGAGATTATTTAAAAAAAATCGTAGATGCCTAAATTGCGAAAAAAGTTAAATAAACAATTGATTTATTGAAAAAATTGTTTAAACAATTTCTTTTTTTATAAATAATTAAATAGGTTGAAAGCGTGTAAAGTTATTATAATTTTCTTTTATTACTTATAACTCTAATTTTAGCTTTTTCTTTAGTTGTTTTACTAGGATTTTCGATCTCTTTCTCTATAGTGTTTTCTTCAAATAGGTCTATACAATTTTCATTCAACTCTCCTAATTCTTCTTGATCTAAGTTTTCATCCGAATTAGTTACTATAAATAGATCATTACTTTTATCAATGCTTTTATAAGCTAATTTTTTTCTAATTTTCACGTGTTTGGAATGAATTAATTTTCCTGTTTGTGGATGCCAGAACCTTTTAATTTTATCTATGTGACATTTGCTGTTAAGAGATATTACATTTAGAGGGGTATTAAAATCTATAGATGCGATAGGTGTTCTATTGTACAAATTTACGGATACTTCTAGCGCTAGGTTCCACATAAATCTAGGTAATCGAGAATCTATCATTAATGATCTCATCTTCTCTAACAAGGTTCTATTAAATCTTTCGGCTGCTCCATTGTGTGGTGGAGTGTACGGATTTGAAAAATCAGTCTCTACAGTTTCTCTTTCCCTGACTTCTAACAATTCACCTCCAGTGAATTCTTTTGTCCTATCAGCTCTAATATAACATGATTTTAGATCTTTTCCGAAAAGATTTCTTATTATTTTCAAATATTCTTCTACTCATTCGCCAGAGTCTGATTTATTTTTAATAGCAGAAGCTATGGCAAATTTTGAGAAGTCATCTAAAAAACTATAATGTAACGCTTATTTCCAGGGTGAGTTTTAGGTTTGCAACGTCCCATTATGTCTATATGAGTTAGTTGAAGGTGTTGATTAGCTCTTGTCCTTGTTTCTAAGAAAGGTTCTTTGCTTAGTTTGGCCAAGATACGGACTTCACAATTTCATAATATTTTCATTGAATTTAACTTTTTCCAAATTCTTATTCAACTTTTGTAACTTTTGAAGGTATTCCAAGGATGGATGACCTAGTCTGACATGCAGAGCATACCCTCATCTAATTCTTCGGTGTAAGTTTTCTCTAACTCAAAGAAAGGAAACAAATCATCTATACTCTCATTACCTTTGATGTCGTTAAGGTCACAATTTGAAAAATAATTATATTGATTAAGTTTACGGGTGAAGTCACTTGGACCGAGCTCCCTCTCAATCTCAACATCTAAATTTTCTTGATCTTTTTGATCATTGTTATCCTCAGCTAATTGCGAATGATAACTTGACTCGTCCAAAGTATCCAAACGGGCTCGACACTTATACTTAATATAGTTCCGTATCTCTGATTCCTCGGTCGGGTCCTTGATATCTAACTGGATCAACCATTTGGATTTTTCATAGTAAGCAGTTAAAACCTCAAATCCAGATTCTTGATCAAATATTTAAAAATTTGAGTCATCCAAATAGATACCAATATCCGCCTCAGCGAAATTTCTAAGAGACAGCAAATTTTCCTATATATTATGGGCTACTAACACGTTAGTTAGTTTTATTTCGTGACCGTTTTCATCTAACTTATTAATATACATGTCGCCCTTGGCATCTATCTCTATATTCGCGGATTTATTCACGTTTGCACTTTTCATAACACCCTCGGGACATTTTTCTAAATGTTGTAATATAAATCCCTTATTTACAATGTGCTCAGTCGCACCGGAGTCTACCAAAAATGTTATTTTATTACTAATAATATTGGTACTCTCACCTTCAAGTGTAGCTTTTTCAGCTTTGACGAATCTTTGTTGATTATTCGCGTTTGCAGGGGTGTGTGTGCGGAAACAGCCTCTCTTGAATCCACATGTACCTCTACCTCCACCGTTGCCTCTATTGTTAAAATTTCTACCCGGATTGCCATCACCTCCCCTTGAGCCTCTATTTTTGTAAAAAAATTCCCCTATTATACCTTTGGTTATTCTTGCGTCGCTGATGACACTCATGATGAGCGGGGTCATGCTGAGGGCAGTCCGGGCTCTGATGGTCCGTCATCTTTCTGCATGGAAAGCATAGCCACAGCCAATATTCTTTCAAAGGGCACATAGATTGATTATGGCCCGCTTTATTACTACGGTAGCATATTTCAGGACCACGATAACCGGACGTACCACTAGCATCAGCCGCGCCACCATCAACAGCCCCAGCCATATTAGCATTGGCTACTCTGCACCTTCTATCGCCTTCTAGCTGTTGAATAAAATGTATCATTTCTTCTACTGTCATACATACACCTTTACTTTTTTTGTTAGTATATCCATTTTTCTAGTTCTAGGATAAATTTCTTTAACAGCTGTGAGAAAAGCAGATCTCTTCTCAGCATCAGTGATGAGAATCGCTGTTCCACTTAATTCATAACCTCGTATGCAGGTCTGAGAATCGGATTGTTGCGTTCAGGCTGAGCAATTGTAACCGGAAAGGGCGAGGCACCTTTTGCTGTACCTACTTGTTCGGCAATCGTAAGAACGACTACATTTTGAGCAGAACTTGCAGTAGTGGCAGTTGTCGTGATTGTAGTGACAGTTGCTAGAAGCAATGTTCTAATTTAATTATTCGGATTTTCTTTAAATTCTCCATAATAACACTCTATACACGGATCCGTACTCTAGTAATTTATATAAAATCTAAGTAAAGACAAACTGGTTTCATAACATTCTACTCTAATTTTCAATTCTCTAATTATTAAAATTATATGTCATTGTATATATGCCTGATGGAACTTCATCACCAGTTCCATTCGCTGCTGCAACGTCTCTTTTATCAGCATCTGGAGTATGAATCCCACTGCTCTCACCACTCTGCTCGTTATTCTCCTTGAATCCCTCTCCAGAGTTGATGATGAAGCGATATTTCTGAATGATTACCGAACATTGTCTCTAGTTAATATTTGACAGAGTCTTATGCTTCCTTTCAAAATCAGTCAGGCACACCCGACCGATCCAGTCCAAAATCTGCAATCATTGTTCTTGCCGATCAACGCCGCTCACGTGCTCCCTCCCTTTCCAACTGACTGTACTTAGTGCAGAGTACTCGTGAGAGGCGATCGCACACGCTTGCAGCGCCGAATCAACAGTCCCAATAATCGCAAGGGTCATATGAAGTGTTGACCGTACATAGTGCAACAACTTCGACTTAAGAGAATTTTCGCTTCATTTCGAAATACTCTAAAATTTAAAACATCTATTCACTTCATGCTATACTTTAGTAAAGAACACAATTAGATTTTATATTTTTCTCTCATAGTTGTACAGTTTTAGTTATCGATATATACATATATATATATATATATACATGCATGCACACATCATAATATGGATATCCAAACGTAAATAGTGCACTATAATACGTATACTGATGAATACATATCAAGCTCTAATAGTTTCAAATCTAAAAAATGTAGGTTCTAATTATTTAAAGGTTTAATCGCAAACGAATGAATATATTTTTTTTATAATTCATACAGCGAGCACGCAGGCCTATATAAATCGACAACATATACGCGCCCTCGAGCGAGTGAACGGTTTTTCGTCGAAGCTCTGGTCCGCGCTTTTTTTCCTGTCCGACACAAGCCACGCAAAATGCATGCCGCTGCACGTCGCGCAATGAATAGCTTTTCATTCGCTTCGATATGTCGATATGTCACTCGCGTAGTGCCGGTGACACGAAGTCCAGAAAGGACAGAGAGAGGATAGCAGGGGAAGAATATAGAGAAAGCGATAAAGCAAAGTAGACAGAGAACTCCACCTGAAAGGAGGGCAGGTGGGAGTAGTCTAGAAGGCCTCGAGAAACTCATCAGAGGTCTCAGAGAGGAAAACTGCAAAGAGTTTGACAGGGCGAGGACGCATAGGGAAGAAGTCAGGGATGAAGTGAAAAAAATGAAAAAGAAATGGGAGGAATCGTATGCTCTGTGGAAAGCCGAGAAAGAGGAGGTATTCAGGTAACTGGATAGCATAGAAGGTAAACAGATAGAGAGTGAGAATGAAGGGATAACTGAAATGAGTTTGCCTGAGGAGAAGGTCAAGGAATCTAGAATGCGGGAGTGGAAAAACGAAAAGGTGAGAGTAGAAGACGTAGCCAAGGGGGATGATAAGAAACTGCAGGAGGAAAATGTGAGAATCCATAGACGACTGAATGAAATTGAAGTGAAACTAGAATGAGAAGAGAGAGAGAAGAGAAAGCGAAATACAGTAATAAAAGGAATGAAAGTAGAAAGTGATTCGGGAAAAGAAGAAGTGGAGAAGCAAGTAGGAGAAGAGAGAAATTATGGAAAGGGAAAGGGTACTTAGGGGAACGAGTGAACGAATTGAAGAGGACCTGACATGGAGAGAGAGAAAGAGGAAGTAGATGATCCAACGGAAAGCATGGATAGAGAGAAGGGTGAATAAAGTTAATGGGAGTAGGAGAAACGATGCAGGATATTCACTAGAGAAGAAAAACTGAGCACAGGAACGAGGAGGGGGAAGTACAAAAAGAGAGGAGTGAGTGTAGCTTTCTGGAATGTGTTGCGGTTGAAAAACAAGAACGAGGGGTTCTAGGAGGCTATCGGAAAGTGGGATTGGATGGGCCTGTAACAAAGTTGCCGAAAGGGTATGTGTGAACAATGCAAAAATCGAGGAAAGAACATGAGAAGGGAAGGGGGATGAGAGGCATGGTGTCAGAAGTTAAAAAGGAGATGATCGGAGATGAAAGAGTAGAAGAGAGAAAAGAAAAGAGGGAGTGCTTGATGGTGAGATGAATGAAGATAGGCAGAGAAAAGGTGACTATCGTTTGTGTGTATAGGGGGAGAGGAGCAGAGGGAGGTTAAAGAGTATTAAGGGAATGGTCGGGAGCTGGAAGGGTGGTTTATCTGCAATGAAAATATAAGAGGAGATGATGAAGGGGAAGTGACGTTTATGAGTAGAGGGGAGACGGTGATAGATGACATTCTAGCGGAAGAAAGAATAAGTCAGAGAATGGATAAAGTGCAAGTAGGTAATGAAAAAGGCTCAGAACACTTCCCGCTAATCGCGTCATTGAAATGCTCAGGATGGAAGGGGAGGATAAATTGAGAGAATTTAAGGAAAGAATGGAGAATGAGGAGATTAGAGGATTAGTAGGGGAAGATGTAGACATGCGCCTTGAAAAGATAAAAGAACTAACAGAGAGGATAAAGAAGAGGTAAGGCCAGGGGAAGAGGAGGAGGGAATTAAGAGGGGATGGTGGGATGCAGAATGTAAGGAGAGGAAATATACAATTAAAGAAAATGTAAAAATGTGGAGAAAAGGGAAGCTAGGGAAAAAGGAATATTAAAGAAGAAAGAGAGAACATAAAAGATTATTAAGTGATAAAAGGCAGTTAGAGAAAAGTAGGTGTATGAAAGAGGTGAAGGGCGATCAGGGAAGGGAGGGAATGGGAAGTAATCAATAGGGAACTAGAGGGAAGGAAGGGCATCAAGGAGGAAATCGAGATGGATGAGAGGACCCTGCACTTTAAGTGACTGCTGGGAGGAGTGGAAAATAAGGTATTACATGAAATGAGGAAGGTGATAGAAGGGGAAGATTATAGTGATAACGGGATAAGTAGGGAGGAAGTAAATAGAGCGATACAGAGGTTTAAAAGAAACAAGGCCACAGGAGAGGATGATATTGAGAACGAGGCTTTGAGGTTTGGAGGGGAAGGTGTGAGAAACGAAATGTGGGAGGTATGCAACAATGTTTGATGAGGAGAAGGATGTTCTAAGGAGTGGAGGACAGGGTTGCTGGTACCAAGAATTAAAAAAAGAGAGGGCAGGAAAGTGGAGGAGTATAGGGGAATCACACTTATATCGGTGGGCTATAAAATATATACGGAGATACTCAGAAAGAGATTAGAAAGGGAAATGGAAAAGAAAGGGATCATTGCACATAATCAGACGGGTTTCAGAAAAGGGATGGAAACAGTAGAAAATATCTATGTACTGAATTATTTAGTGCATAGGTACTTAGGGAGGAAGAAAGGAAAACTAGTGGCCTTATTTGTACATTTTAAAGCGGCGTTTGACTTGGTAAACAGAAAGGTGTTATGCCAGGTTATGAAAGAGAGGGCGATTTTAAGAGAATTCGATAATCGTTAGGATTGGGAAACAAAAAGGGGAGGTGTTTTGGAGTGGAAGGGGGCTCAGGCAAGGGTTACCGCTGAGTCCACTACCATTCAGTCTCTTGTTGGCAGATCTAGAAGAAAAACTGGAGACGAAAGAAAAGAAGGGACGGATTCTAGGAAATAGCAAGCTATATTCCTTAGCGTATACAGACGATGTAGTGTTACCAGCAGATGACGAGATAGGGATGAGTCTCATAATAAGAGTGTTAGAGGAGTATGTGAGAATTAAAGACTTAACGGTTAATATAAATAAGACGAAAATAATGTGCTTTAAGAAGAGAAGGACAAAAGCAGAAAATGAATTGAAGATGTAGGGGTATAAAGTTGATCAGGCTGAGGAATTTAGCTACCTAGGCTTCTGGCTTAAGTCAAAAGGCGGGGTTGAACTACAGGTTAGGTGAAGGATAGAGTGTGCGACTAAATTAATAGGACAGGTATGGGGTATAGGGGAGAGAAGGTTTAGGGATGAGTGGAATATGAGATTGCGGATTTTTGATGCGTTAGTGTGGTCAGTCCTAAATTATGGAGTAGAGATCTGGGGATGGAAGAAGCACAAGGGGGTGGAAAGCACGCAGGAGAGATTCTTGAGATTGGTAATGGGAGTGAGCTAGAGCTGTCCAGGATACATGTTGAGGGAGGAATTAGGTACATGTAAAATGGTTATCAGACAAATGAAGAGAGCATGGAACTTTGAGAAGCTAAAAAGGGGGAGGGAAGCAGGATAGCACAAGCTTGTCTACGGGAAGTAGTAAACAAAGAGAATAGGGCTAACACAGAAGGATCAAAGTGGAAGGAAGAGAGACAACAGAGGAGAAGAGATTGTGAGATAAAAGCAGATGTCAGAGTATGGCAAGAGCTGGAGAATGAACTGATAGCTAAAGAAGGAGTTAAAAGATGGAAAAAAATTGTGGAATCGAAGTTTAACAGGTTGTATAAGGTAGTAAAGGCTGAATGAGAGCCAGAATGTTTGAGAAAGGTAAAAAAGGAGAGTAAATGGAACCACGTTATACGATTTAGGATGGAAGAAGGAATGAGAGAGTGCAAGTATTGGATGGCTGAAGAGGAAAGAAGATGTAGAATATGTTCTTACGAGATAGAATCATGGGGTCATGTTTTAGGGAGATATACGGGGGATAAAATGGGTAGTGAGAGTGTGGGTGACAGGATAAGGTGGATCTTGGAAGGAAGTGGACAAGGAGCAAGCTGGATGATAAGACTGGAAGACATGAGAGAAAGTAAGGGGCATGTAGTAGGGAAAGGCTAAACGCGTACTCCTATACAAGGACAGCAAAGTAATAAAGATAAAGAAAACGTCAATTCATTTGGAAAATGATTGTAAAGACAAAGCGATATCATATGACTCAATATAGGTATAATCTTGTTATTTAGATAGTAAGTATTATTAAGGTAGTATAAGAGGTTTTTGTAACGTACTGTAAAGGGAGCGGAGGCCCTCAAAGCCGTAGAGGGGAGAGGATAAATAAATACATTACCAGAGTTCTCGAAAGCAGTTTATATATTTGTATAATTACCAGTTTATACTAACGTGCGAACATAGAAGCACTTGCAAAGTGAAATCGACAATCTGTGACTATCGTGATTTCATCATGTGTTAACATAATGTAAACATTAATATATAAACGAAGAAAGTTATAAAATTAACAATTTCAAGAATATGAATGAGTTTCTTCTTTTTTCAATTTTCGAAGTGAAACGCATTATGGGCTAGAACTATTGTAATTGAAAAAAATGAACATAAATATAGAAATTAATATTTAATTCAAATATTGTAAATCATATTTATAAAAACTGTGAACTATGGAAATTTTGTATACAGTATTGTCCACTATTACGAGAACGGATGTTTTCTGACATTCAATGCAATACTCGTCATTTGGTGAAATGAGAATTACTTAAAATCCCATATAAAATATATAAATTTGGCAAAAATTCATCCTTAAGTGTAAAAAGCCACTTGATGAAGCTTATTGTTAATTTTTCGAAAATTTTTCTGAACATCTGTCCTTCACTTGATGAAACTTATAGCCTATTTCCTCTCTCTCTCAAAAAAAAAAAAAAAAACGTCGAGGTAAGTAATCTCTGAATTGCATCTTTGCATATATCCTTTAATATCCATATGAACTAACCCTTACCATTTAGACGGCTGGATGATAGGTTAGCGCTCAAAACGTTAACCCTTAAAATGTAGATTTTACGTGTGAACATTCATTTTTGTGTATAAAGGTTTCAAAGGCATTCGGATAACCAATTACTAACTATTAATGTGCAAACTTGTAGCATACTTTGAATTGGTTGTAACGGTCTAATTTGACTTCGGAGTACAAGCGATATTACATTTTTAATTAAAGTGTTTATGTAATTTTTTTGTTAAATACTGTTGATGCGCTTGATTGTACGCTTTATACAAGTAATAATCGTGATTTTTTTTCTGGTTTGCTCTGTGTCTAGCAATAATTTCTTCGTTCGAACGAATATAGGAAAAACGTCGGTTAATACCCAGTTGCGTACGTTCAGTAGGGTTTAGACTTACAAACTTGTTTCTATCTAAGTCAAATACATTGTCAGTTTCCCCAAACAAATTTGATATTGGTTTAATAAGATCTCTCTTCTTCCATCCAATGATGACATTAGCCCTGGCTACTAAAATTGTATTTCCATCGAATTTTGTCATGTCTTCATTAACGATTCTTCGTAAATTTATTAATTGTCTATTGGGTTCATATCGAAATGTTCTGACAGGAGGCAAGGCATCATCATGGCAGTCAGGAAATAATTTCCTGAATAGCGCCTGTGAACTTAGTTCTGTAAGAATAAATAGAAATAGTTGAACTTTAATACTTAGAATATGACTGTCCTCCAAATAAAAATAGACCTATCTGTAGGTTAGGACTGGGCGCAAAGATTCGATTTAGTGTATCGCACTTGTTTGTTTACTTGTCTTAAGGCAGGCGACAGAAACTGACATTACGAAATCATGGTTTGATTTAATTTTAATTAGCATAATTAGTTGATTTGTATAATTTTAAGATAGAGCAAAAAATGTTAATGGTAATCTGTTAATATTTTAAGTTATAACAGAAATGTTGAAGTGCATAAAAAATAATATCTTCGCCGAGAAGTCGATACCTACTCTCTCAGTTTAAATGATAAGTAATCAGTTAAAAACTAATGATTAATAAGGCATAGTAATTCGAATAATAAGCCTCACTTAACAAAATTATTAGTCTGCTAGCAAATAGTGTTAGATGAATAATTCGAGTTGACTTGGTTTAAATGAGTCCCTCCTCATTTCTAGTGGCGACATCATTAGAACTCAATTGTAAGTTTAGGTTGATCTACTTCCGAGTCTCATGGAAGCCATGGGCGTTGTACTCAAGCTACTTTTATGATTCAGAATGGGTAGCATTTCGGGAGACTTTGTCATCACTTGTGTTGCCTAGATCTATTCATATCTCTAACAAGTTATGGGCCTTGGACTTAAATCGCGAATGAAGTAAAAAAAAACGAAAAGTAAAAAGTCGTTTCGATGGTTTCGTACGATTCAAGTCGGACCACGTGAGTACTAACAAAAGAAACTCAACCATGGTTTCTTCAAGTGTTAGAATTGAACTCCTCAATAATAGAAACTATGACACGCGGAAATCATAAATGCAAGCCGTGTTAGTGAAAAGCGACTCGTGGGAATTCGTTAGTGGGACAAATGTTAAACCGGAAACAGTTGTGGATAACGTGAATGCCGCGCGGATAAAAGCGTGGAAAAAAAGTGATAAAAAAGCAAAATCGGATACAATTTTATTTATATCTCCGAGTATGCTGAAACAAGTGAAAAATCGTAAAACTTCTCGCGACATGTGGACGCGATTGCGTGAAGTTTACCAATCGCAGAGTCCAGCCAGAAAAGCAAAGTTACTGAAAAGGCTGACTCTACACAAAATTTCCAAGGGAAGTGACGTTCGCGATCATTTAAACGATTTTTTCGATACGGTCGATAAACTTGGTGACACGGATATCGTGATTAATCTGGACCAATTAACGATCATCTTATTATAAAGCTTACCCACGAGCCTCGAGAATTTCAGATTTTTCAATTGAATGTGTGATGATTTGCCGTCGCCGGATGCCCTTCGTGCAATAATAATGGAAAAGAACGGCGCTCGAAAGAAATGGGTGCAAGGGGAAACGGCGGATGCTATGTATGTTAATAAAAATGCTGGTCGTCGAAATGAGTCTGCATCAAAGGAGACAGATATGCAGAAAGAAAAAAAAAGTGTTTGAATTTCAATATCGTCTATGTAAAAAGCTGGGTCGCAAGAAGGCCCGTTCAGAAAGAATAAAAAGCAATCCGCCAAACTACCGCAAGACGTGTGTTTTAATACTGTAAAAACAACTGCGTTTCAATCGACCAGACAAAAACAGGCTTGATGTTTCGATGGCGGGACGACAACGCATTTATACGATGACGCTAAAAAATTACGCGAAATTAATGTTTCTAATCCTGGCATATTAAATCTCGCAAATAGTTGGACAACGGAAATTAACGGAAAGGAAACTGTGCAGTTCGTAGCTAAAATGCCCGAAGGTAAAAGAACGAGTATTTTATCGGTCGCTAAAATCACCGATCATGGATACACGCTGATTTTTATTTTACAGTCTCAAGCCTCCAACAAGTCGTGCCTTGTTGGTGATTTTTATAAATATGCGAGAATCTAAATATATAGTTGTGTTACCTTCAAAATGTAATATAATACGTTCTTATTTTATTTCAATGTTCATTCATCATCGTTAATAAATTAAATATAAAAAATACAGAGTACAATTAAGCTGAAATAAACATGGTACATGTGTGAATAAATCGCTCAGAAAATTATAATTCAGTCAAACCTCGTTTATTGCGAACCTCGTTTATCGCAATCCAAGATACTCGACTATCGCAACTTCCCAAACTCCCACCACTGATAGTCGCATGTTCCGTATAACCAATGACAGTGCGAATGTTTACAGAGGTTTTTCAAGGATAATTTATTATTCAGTTAAGAATGTACGTAAAATCTATATAAAGATTGAAAAGGCTTCACTGCATTAAAAAGAAGTAAAGTTATTACCAGTCACACACAGCCTTCACTTGCAACCTGCTAATTTATTCTCAAAACGGCCCGTAAACGTTTGAAATACGAAGGCAGAAAACACAATTATTTTAACGTGCAATAGTAAACCTTCTTCCTTATTTCCGTTAGATATTGAGTTAACCCTTATCCCCGTATTGGAAAAACAACTTTTTCAATATTTTTTACACATGGTTAAATCCACCTGAAAAAAACACACGCCCCTTACTGTTTACATCCAGGATCAGCCTAAATCTGGGTTGGCTCCGCCCACTGTCAGACCCGAAACCAAAAATAAATTCAGGGTTCGCTGTATTAACCAATTTTAAGGAATCGTTTTTTTTTAGTTTATAGCTATTAAATCAATAAACTATTTATGGCAATTGAAATCGAATTAAGCCGTGCTTTTAAAATTTGAGTTTTTGTAACTGGTCTGAATTTAATAAAAATGAAAGGTGACGAAATTTACAAAAATTTACAAGTACACTGTTCTTCCGATTTAAGTCCTGTTTCGCGTATGGCCTCAATGGAATTGTACTTAAATCAGAAGTCTCTAAACGTAAACAAGTCAGGACCATGGGAAAAACTGTAGACGCGTTTTTTAACGATACTTTTGCACCTGGCGACTTTAAATTTTAAAAAATACTCAGCACACTCATGACTATCACTCGTACATTGAAACATTAAAATTCAGATACGGGCCATGATAAGGAGGGTCACAGATTAAGGATCTTCTTTGATTTTATATTCCAGGAATCCAGGAAGGCCGAAATTACCTCCGCTAACAGTTTTCAAATTTTGTTGATCGGTGCGAAACATCTTTAGAAATAAATAAATATTGATTTTAAAATGTAAAAACTTATTTTTTCTATTGTCCTAGCTAATAACTTTTAAAAAATCAAATTTGCCCTTTTATATGCAATACCTAAAAAATGGTTAAAAATGTGCTTTTTTTACGGGTGTACGTCAGGATAAAGCCTTAAATGATTTTATGAATCTTTTTTCGCTTTCTTCAAATTTTATGACTAAACTAATTCTGCTAATTAAACCACGTAGAAAGATTCAGGCGGGAATGGACTCTTTACGGAGGACGGCAACCAGAACTAGGTCCCTTTCGTTGCAAGATGAAATGCATTAGGCAAAAAGAAAGAGGCGAGGCAGCACTTCTGAGGTCGAAAGAACCACGGCACAGGCTTAATACAGAAGCCTGCCATGGGCTTAAAGAGACACACATAGAGGAGATAGTCGAAGAGAATGTGCGACTGCGTTTTCAAGTTAAAACATGAGGGCGAAATGTCGCAGTCTCTTGGCCAATCAGCGGCTCGAGATTGCGGGAAGCAAGCCAGTTCCAGGCTCAAGTGTGGAATCTAGGAAACACTTGGCCCCAAGAAGTCCAAAATCCAAGATAGGGACGAACGGGCGGAGGTTTTAACTGGGAGACAGAAGAAAAAAAGCCGCCAAAAGCTAAAGGCAAAAAAATTTGTAAAGGACCAAAAAGATCCAGAACAGGAGAAAAAACTTTCTCATCCAAAGAATCGAATGAAGAGGAGAATTCCCAGAGAGGCCATTGGGATCAAGCCTACTGGTGGGAAAATATGCAAATATTGTAAAAGAAGTCCAGGCGAATGTCAGACCAGATAATCATGGCGTTTTGGTCAAGACCATCAAACAGACACAATCTAGAGATGTGCTCATTGAGTTCAAAGCCACAAAGGAGGACAGAAAGAGGTTTAGAACCGCTCTGTCAGGGGATCTTGGAGAGAAAAGTGATGTTCTTCGCTTCGTCCAAAGAGGCAAACTGGTGGCATACGACCTCTTAGAGATAACAGAGGCGGTAGAAATTGAGGAGGATTTCAAGACGCTCATAGGGGAGCACATTGGTGTTCCTCCGACGATCAACTTGACAAAAATCTAAACCGATGCATATATAATGCAGATTGAAGATACAAAGAGACATAAAGACAATACTGTATCAATATTCTGCTTACTATTACGCGACCTATATACAGTTCAACCATAAAAAAACGCGTCATTAATTTTTAATTCATAATTAAAAAGTTCTTATGCGATAAAAAGTAATTAGTAATAATGATTTCTTATATGTTATTCATGTTAAAATTTGAAGAATTTTTTCGACATGTTTTTTTTCAATAGGTTGTATAGTATTACATTAAAATTTACATCAATTGTATCCTATAGTATTTTTGTGCGAGGTTATAAAAAGAAAAGTGGAACCGATTTTAATTGATTTTAATTGAAAATTATTTGAGATGGCATTTTGTTTTTGATTACAGCTTTTTAGCAATTTCAAAACAATTTAAGAACAAATGTACAATAATTTATTCTCATAAGTTTATAATAATAGTTTAAAATGTCACTTACAAAGTCTAACTGTTAATATTGGGCGTTACCATTGATATCTTTCGTTTAAATTTGTGTTCAAACTGTTAAAGCTCAAGATTTCAACATTTAAATTATTCAAAACTAAACGACAACTAAAAACAGGCAAAATTAAATTCTTCTAAATTTTAAAATTGCCGACGTTTCCAAATTAAAACTTAAAAAGTTTGCCATTTAAATACACTTTATTCAATCGCCTAATAATAAACACATTTGAAAATGGAAATCTTCTAATTTCAATTCGTATTATCTTAAGGGTTTCAAAATAAACATTATCTTAAAATAAAACTTTCAAAATGTTAAAGTATCAAACATTCTCAGTTTACACGTTTTTTTCCAAATTTATTTAATTGTCATGAAAAATGATGTGAATATATAATTTGTATCGCTTATTTTTAAGACAACATTACAGATTAAACAGTTTTATGGACTTCATAAACGGGAATTCAATTTTAAAAGCCCTTGGCATTCAAAACAGCCAAACCCTAAATTTAATGAAAATCCCTCTAATTTCATTGCGTAAGTCTATTCCACATTTTTAACCTACGTTTTAAGTTTAAGAGCAGTTTAGAAGCTCACGAAAATTGTATGATAATTTCTAAATTTATTTTATTTTTTGAGATCTACAACAATTGGATTTTCTAATATAAATTTAAAAATTAATATAAATTTCTGAAAACCTATCCAAGCTTTACATAATTTATAGGGACCCGAATAAAAATTTATCTTGCTAGGCTCATTATGGTTTATAACATTAATTTTCACTTACTCTACCCTCTATCTCACAGAATATACTCGCATTGTTTCTTCATTGACTGTGATTAACTATGATTCAAATTTGTCCATGTTTGAATCCTATTGAAAAACTTCGTTTGACCGTTTTTTTTATAATGCCTTATGCTCTTTTTCTTTCTTAGTGTAAGAAAATCGTAGGATTTGTACGAAAATTTGAACCTGTGAAAAAATCATTAGATGAAACTGAGAGGGAAATGGGAATGAAAGACATTTTATGCGTATTGCAATTGGTCGAAACGTGATGGGCTTCTGAACTGAAAATGCCTCGGAGGCTTGTGAAATTAAGAGTTCCATTATCCAAAGTTTTAAAAACGAAGCGTCGCAAGTGTAAGAGAACTTTGATTAAAACAGAATAGGACATACTGCAGATGTGAGTCCAGATTTTGAAACCACTGAATTCAGCTACAGAAGACATGGGTGGTAGCTACTATCCTAAACTATCGAAGGCTATGTCTGTGTTGAATGGTATAGGCGATACTTTAGACAGTTTCGTGGAGAAATTCAGAGATGACTCACCTCTTGTTATTCACCAGTATGTCGGTAAATTAAAAAAAGCTTTGGATGTTCATTTCAATTCGATTAAGTACTGCAAAGCCATGATATTAGATCCAAGATTTCGATGTCTATCGATGGACGAATCTGAGAACGAATCTATAATAGATTATCTAGCAGCTGAAATTGTATATCACAGAACGCAGAAGACAGATTGCATTTCAGGTATATCAAATGTTTTGAGAGCAGAAATATAACGAACATTTTTTATAAGGCATTCAGTTTGAATTTATATATAGGTGATTTCAAAGTTTTAAATTGTAGAATTATTCCTAGCCATTGGAGCAGGCAAGTCCCTTTTTATAAAGTTTTTTCTCCCAATTGATTTTCATTTAAAACAAAATAACGTGTTCTATTCCTTTTTCTTTAATGATATACTTAAATTAGAAACCTTACTATTTCTTCTTAAAATATGTCTTATTATCTTTAATTTGTAAAATTCTTTATATTTGTTGTATACAGATTTAGAGGATGAAGTACATGCGGAAAAAGGGGTCCAAATTTCTCCTTTGAAAG
Organism: Belonocnema kinseyi; assembly: GCF_010883055.1. Lineage (NCBI taxonomy): Eukaryota > Metazoa > Arthropoda > Insecta > Hymenoptera > Cynipidae > Belonocnema > Belonocnema kinseyi. The sequence goes on from NC_046657.1 coordinate 160,517,097, forward strand.
AAAGTAGAAAAATAAAAGGAGTTACGAAGCTTTGCTACTGATCAAGTTAGAAAACACGTATGTATGCTTTGAAAGAATTATATATGTTTGCTATGTTTTTTTGTCTATTCCTTTTTAAGATGGAATTGTACGTCAAAGAGAATATAGTTCCCGTCAATGTTTGCATACACACGTTACTATCTCTGCTTACAACCAATTTGCGCAGAAGGAAGATAGGAAGCGTTCACTTATGATGTCACGCACCGAGGGACAAGGGGGGGGGGTTCTTGTCAAGCGTGACAAATCGTGACATATGTGAGGGGGCGAGTTATTCTGCGCGTGATGTCACGAAGAGTTTTCTTGTTCTTAATTAAAAACCTGAAAAGTGTTAGGTCCATATATATCCTAGCTGTTTGATATGTTCTTTGAGAAGAATAAAAAAAAGTTTTAATAATCAGGTTTATATTTTTGAGTATGCTCATGTAACGTTTGATTCCCATATTTGAGAAGATTCCGAAAAGTATTTTATAATTATTTTAAAAAATGTGAAGGGAGGGGGGGAGTCGAAAGAATGTGACGTAATATTATAGGTTGGAGTCTTGTTAATTCGTGACTCAGAGTGAAAAGGGGTACGAGGGGGTAAAAAAACTTAAAATAAAGCGTGACTTCATATGTGAACGCTCTCATATAAATCCATGCTTGTTATATTTTCTATCATTTAAATCTTAAATTCTCATCATGTTAGTAGACAAATATAACAGTTTTTATTTCAATGTAGCATCAATAAAACTTAAAGTTGAATGCAGCCTTAGGAAGTTTGTAAAAAGTGTATTAATTACAGGTAAATTTACTTAGTAAAAATAAATACTTTTACACTTACATACACTGATTAAAGTACCTTGAAGTTTTTGAATAGTTTCTTTTTTATATACGGGTTTCGGAAGCATATGTTACATAACATAAAAATAATCATAAGTATTTCAAAAAAATAAATCAACGTTGTTATTATTACTTATCACAATATTGAAAAATGGACACTTACAAGTTCAAAACTCGCCTAGGGCACGAACCTGTTGGATCCCGCACTTTGCGCTCAGTACTCAATAAGAAAAACCTGCATTGAGCCGTTACTTACACCTGGTCAGTACTAAGCTAGTGGTCTTGACAACGTCCAGCCAAATTTTGTCGGACCAGTGCAAGCGCAGTACTGAGTGAATTGGTTATGCCATCGTCTAGACAAGACTTGGGGAACGAGTACTGACGCAGTACTGGGGGAATTGCAGTTCAACTACTGTGTCGATACTAACAGAA
>NC_046657.1:160518486-160523362 GCF_010883055.1 Belonocnema kinseyi
ATATACATATACACAGGGTGTCTGAAAAGTCCCATGACAGTTGGATATTTACTCAGGTACAATATTTTTCAAAAAAGTGAAGGTCATTTCTGAAGTCAATTTCAACGAGGAATTCAATGATGACCTTCGTTTTGACCTTGAAGTTGACCTTCATGACTTTTTGAAGGTCAACTTTGTTTTTTAAAATAAAAACCCCCTTTTTTACATCTGCAATCGAGAGCGGAACATTCTACGTTCAGATACGTACCCAAATCACAAGGTCAATTGTAACGTTCAAGGTCAGTTACAGGTTATTTGAAATTAAAAAAGTTTTCCAAGAGGTCAGTGTAATTCCTGAAGTAAATTTCAACAAGGAATTTAACTGTCACCTTCATTTTGACCTTGAAGTTGACCTTCATTGCTTTTTGACGGTTAACTTTTTTTTAATGGAAACCCTTTTCTTTACATCTGCAATCGATAGAGCGGAAAATTCTACGTTGAGGTCCGTACCCAAGTCATAGGTCAATTGTAACGGTCAAGGTCAGTTAGAGGTTACTTGAAATTAACAAAGTTTTCCAAGAGGTCAGTGTAATTCCTGAAGTAAATTTTAACGAGAAATTCATTGGTGATCTCTGTATTGATCTTGGTTACAGCGTTTTGAATATTGTAAAATCATAAGTAAATTTTTTATTAAAAGTTCCAGGTGTTCTGATGAGAGTTCTGTTCCTCCTCGAAGAGTTATACAGTCCTATACCGTTTTTCGATACATAAGTCAATACCTAAGGCGATACCATGAGTCCCATAACTTTTTTTTATTCGAATATTACGAATCGAAACTAAAAAAGCTAAACTTTCGGAACGAGAGAGGGTATCTGTATTAATGATGCGTGGTTGGGGAGATAGAGTTCGATCTTATGATCAAGTTCGTCTGTTTTTTTATCGCACTTTTCATAATGGAGAAGGATTAAAACCTGTCTCAAAATCAACAATTGAAAAAAATGTAAGGCGCTTTATGAATTATGGATCTATCAAGGACCTTCAGAGAACTGGTCGGCTAAAATCTGCAGGATCTGAGGAGATGCAGATGGACATAGCCCAAGCATTTTAAAAGGTGAAGTTAACAGTCAAAATTGTAGATATTGGTCCGACACAAATCCTGATTGTACGTTGGACCGTCACACACAATATCCACAAAATATTAATCTTTGGGCCGGTATCTTGAATGATACATTGATAGGCCCTTTCTTCATCGATGGTAATCTCAATGTCCGTGCATATGAAGAGCTTCTCAGAAACCAAATTGTACCAAGAATAAGGGAGATTACAGGCGATAATTTTCAAAATATTCGGTTCCAGCAGGACGGAGAAGTGGCTCATTACGGTTGGGAGGTTCGAGCATATTTGGATACTCAGTTCCCTCAAAGGTGGATTGGAAGAAGGGGTGGAATCGAGTGGCCTGCTAGATCTCCAGATCTGACGCCTCTCGACTATTTTATTTAGCGTTATCTAAAGAGCAAAGTATACTCAACGCAATCGCAAAGCTTAGACGAATTTCAGAAGCGGATTCTACAACAGGCTACTTTGATTGATAAGGAGATGATTTGTAATGCTGCCACTCATTTTTACAATCGCATAGCTTTTTTTCAAGAAGCTCAAGGTTTTCAGTTCGTACATCTTCACTGAAGCGTGAGAGGCAAGGGGACACTCGCTAATCAAGCACTCCAAAACGTGAGAGGCAAGAGGACTTACGCTAATCAAGCACGCCAAAGCGAACTGAATTTATTACGTCCACGTCATTGTTCCTGGGTAATGCTAAACGTAAACGTTAACTGCTTGGAAAAAACCTTGAAAAAATCTTGAAGATGATCATCAAGATCAATACAGAGCTCACCAATGAATTTCTGGTTGAAGTTTACTTCAGGAATTACACTGACCTCTTGAAAAACTTTTTTAATTTTGAATAACCTCTAACTGACCTTGGACGTTACAATTGAACTATGACTTGTGTACGTACCTGAACGTAGAATTCTCCGCTCTATTGATTGCAGGTGTGAAAAAGGGGGTTTCCATTTTAAAAAACAAAGTTTACCTTAAAAAAGCAATGAACGTCAACTTCAAGGTTAAAATAAATATCACCATTGAATTCTTCGTTAAAATTTACTTCAAGAATGACCTTCACTTTTTCGAAAAATATTTTATCTTAGGAAATATCGAACCCTCCCAGGACTTTTTAGACACCCTGTATATATGCCAAGTATCGATACGTTTCTTTCGCTGCGAGTGGAAATCTTTCTTTAATTCTTTTTCACCACGTGTGTTCTCAGTCCTAATATAATATTCAGAGATTGCTTAAATGCACATTCTAGCATTTCTTTTGTTTTGTTTCTTTAAAAGTTCTAGGTCTGAACGTTTAGAGGTACCGCTTGTTTATCCGCCATTTTGATTGAAACTTTCAAATTTTTGAATAATAACAAATAATAATAATAAATCATATCCGGAAAATACTATGTGCAAAGAAAAAAAAATTTCGAAATTTGTGTTGATACGAAATTTTGATTTGCGAACCAGCCGGGCAATCAAAAGGGTTAAAAGAAAAATATTAACTTACTGTGGATGACACGAAATTTTGGCTTTCCCAATAGCCGGGCAACCTAGAGGGTACAAGCGAAATTTTCAATTTTCAATCAGTACACACTGAGTTGTTAAAAAATAAACTGTTGAAAATTGCATTTCACATTTAATCCAATTGCCTACAGTTTAGTTTTGAACTAAAGAAAGTATATATCGGGAATTTTGTTTTGGCTGGGTAATAAATAATCAAAGCTAGGGGCTTTTTCTGCCCTTGTTATTTAATCTGTACCATTAAAGTTTGTAAATTTCATACTTTAACATTTTGAATGTTTTATTTTAAGATAATGTTTATCTTGAAATCCTTAAAATAAAACGAATTGAAATTATAAGACTTTCATTTTCAAACGTGTTCATTATTATACGATTCAGAAGAGTTTTTTATGAAACTTTTTTATTTGATAATTATTACTTAAGATAAACAATAAAAACTTAGAAAATTTTCCAATAAAAAGTTGATGTTTTGTAAAGCACAACTCGCGATTATTCGTTCGTTTGTTGATGAAAATGCTTGAAATTTGTATAGTTTATTCTCAATATATAAGCAATGACTATAAACCACGCACTTTGTTTAAAACGCAAATATATATTCGTTTTTAGTTAATAGCAAATTGAGTCCGACTGAAAACCACGTTTCGCCAACTTCGACCAGTGGGACGGTCATCGAAAAATGTTAGTTGAAGTAACTTATTGCGAGAAAATTGTTCACTGGACTTTGAATTTTACTGACTTTGCCGCTGGAGAATTTTGTTGCTTTTGCCGCTGCTGGCTAGTTGCTTAGGAACAAAGGCCGATAAGCGGATCACTGCAGCTGCAGGGTGTATTGACTACAACTCGCTGATATTTCAACAATTTACGACCGATTTTCTTCAAATTTTCAGAAAAACTTTCTCAAAGTCTAGTGAACAACTTTCCCGCGAAGAGTTACTTCACTAACATTTTTTTGATGAACGTCCCACTGGTCGAAGTTGGCAAACCGTAGTTTTCGGTCGGAATCAATTTGCTATTAAATAAAAACAAACATATTCGCGTTTCAAACAAAGTACGTTGTTTATAGTCATCGCTTATATATTGAGAATACACTATACAAATTTTAAGCTTTTTTATCAAGACGCGGCCAAATAATCGCGAGTTGTGTTTTACAAAACATCGATTTTTGATAGGAATTTTTTCTAATTTTTTATCGTTTATCTTAAGTAATAATTATTGAATGAAAAAAAATTTGTCGGCCGCGTCAAGTTGAATACGAATGTATATTTTATTTTACGTTTCAACCACATTTGTGTTATCGGTAGATTTCCTCGGCTGGACAATACATCTACGCGGTTTCAAGCGCGTGTCGAGTTGTTGCTTACATCATCTCAATTATTATTAATAGTTACTTTTTATCGCATAAGAACTTTTTAATTATGAATTAAAAATTAATTACACGTTTTTTATTTTTGAACTGTATATAGGTCGCGAAATAGTTATCAGCACATTGACACAGTATTGTCTTCACGTCTCTTCGGATCTTCAATTTGCATTCTATATGCATCGGTTGAGATTTTGGAATCGATAAAAAAAGTTCCATTCCCCTGTCTCATCTGCAACAACCTCGTTTTCAACCCCTAATATAATGAAACTCAAAAAAATGCTACAAAGTCCCCTAACTTCAAGACCTCAAATTTTATGCTTTAGAATGGTTTCATCCGATGTCCAAAGACAATAAAAAACGTTTCATTACCCTATCTCATTCGGAACACCCCGTTTTCAACCCCCCAAATATTGAAAATTCGACAAAAAATTCCTAAAAATTCCCTAAAATCCAGACCTAAAATTTTATGCTTCAGAATGGTTCCACCTGATGTCCAAGGACACTAAAAAAAGTTTCATTCCCCTATTTCATCCGGAACACCCCGTTTTCGACACCCAAAACATTGAAAAATCGACAAAAAATTCCCTAAAATCCAGGCCTAAAATTTTACTTTTCAGAATGGTTCCATCTGATGTCCAAAGACACTAAAAAAAGTTTTATTCCCCTATTTTATCCGGAACACCCAGTTTTCAACCCTCAAAATATTGAAAAATAGACAAAGAAATTCCCTAAAATCCAGACATAAAATTTTATGCTTCAGAATGGTTCCTCCTGATGTCCAAAGACACTAAAAAAAGTTTCATTCCCCTATTTCAACCCACCAAATATTGAAAAATCGACAAAAAATTTCCCAAAATCCAGACCTAAAATTTTATGCTTCAGAATGGTTCCATCTGATGTCCCAAGACACTA
>NC_046657.1:160523462-160529831 GCF_010883055.1 Belonocnema kinseyi
ATAAATAAATAAAGCTCAAAATATTCGAATATTTAGGTATTTTTCAACATATCGTACCAAAATCTGTCACTCGCTCTCGGTATATAGCGAATGAGCGTGCGAGGAGAAGGCACGAAGAAGCAAGAGCTCGGGACTTCGCAGAATTGGCCGGACTCGTAGAAGGAGAATCAGAGAAGCGACGACTAACTATGTACAGTGAGCAAATGAACATAAACTTTCTTTAAATCGGGTATCAAATCTCAACTTTATTTATCAGGAATAGTATGGATTTTAGGGAATTTTTTTGATTTTTTTTTTCGATTTTTCAATATTTTGGGGTTGAAAATGGGGTGTCCCGCATGAGATAGGGTAATAAAACTTTTTTTAGTGTCTTTGGACATCAGATGGAACCATTCTGATGCATAACATTTTAGGTCTGGAAGTTAGGGGATTTTTTAGCAATTTTTATCGATTTTTTAATATTTTGGGGGTTGAAAACGGGGTGTTCCGGATGAGATAGGGGAATGAAACGTTTTTGAGTGTCTTCGGACATCAGACGGAACCATTTTGATGCATAACGTTTTAGGTCTGGATTTTAGGGATTTTTTTTTCGATTTTTTAATATTTTGGGGGTTTAAAACGGGGTGTTCCGGAAGAAAAAGGGTAATGAAACTTTTTTTAGTGTATTTGGACATCAGATGGAACCATCCTGATGCATAACATTTTAAGTCTGGAAGTTAGGAAATTTTTTGTCGATTTTTCAATATTTTGGGGGTTGAAAACGGGGTGTTCCGGATGAGATAGGGGAATAAAACTTTTTTCAGTGTCTTTGGACACCATATGGAACCATTCTGATGAAACATTTTAGGTCTGGAAGTTAGGGGATTTTTTAGCAATTTTTATCGATTTTTTAATATTTTGGGGGTTGAAAACGGGGTGTTCCGGATGAGATAGGGGAATGGAACGTTTTTGAGTGTCTTTGGACATCAGACGGAACCATTTTGATGCATACCGTTTTAGGTCTGGATTTTAGGAAATTTTTTTTCGATTTTTTAATATTTTGGGGGTTTAAAACGGGGTGTTCCGGATGAAAAAGGGTAATGAAAATTCTTAGTGTATTTTGACATCAGATGGAACCATCCTGATGCATAACATTTTAAGTCTGGAAGTTAGGGAATTTTTTGTCGATTTTTCAATATTTTGGGGGTTGAAAACGGGGTGTTCCGGATGAGATAGGGTAATGAAACTGTTTTTATTGTCTTTGGACATCAGATGGAACCATTCTGATGCATAACATTTTAGCTCTGGAAGTTAGGGGATTTTTAAGAAATTTTTATCGATTTTTCAATATTTTGGGGGTTGAAAACGGCGTGTTCCGAATGAGATAGGGTAATTTAAACTGTTTTTATTGTCTTTGGACATCAGATGGAACCATTCTGATGCATATCATTTTAGGTCTGGAAGTTAGGGGATTTTTTAGAAATTTTTATCGATTTTTCAATATTTTGGGGGTTGAAAACGGGGTGTTCCGGATGAGATAGGGTAATAAAACTGTCTTTATTGTCTTTGGACATCAGATGGAACCATTCTGAAGCATAAAATTTCAGTTCTGGATTTTAGGGAATCTGTTGGAATTTTTTTTCGATTTTTCAATATTTTTGAGATTGAAAACGGGGTGTTCCGGATGAAATAGGGGAACGAAACTTTTTTTAGTGTCTTTGGACATCAGATGGAACCATTCTAAAGCATAAACTTTTGGGTCTGGATTTTAGGGAATTTTTTGGAATTTTTTTCGGTTTTTGAATATTTTGGGGGTTGAAAACGGGGTGTTCCGGATGAAATAGGGGATTGAAACATTTTTCAGTGTCTTCGGACATGAGATGGAACCATTCTAAAGCATAAAATTTTAGGTCTGGATTTTAGGGAAGTTTTTGGAATTTTTTGTCGATTTTTCAATATTTTGGGAATTGAAAACGGCGTGTTCCGGATGAGATAGGGTAATGAAATTTTTTTTATTGTCTTTGAATATCAGATGGAACCATTTTGATGCATACCATTTTAGGTCTGGAAGTTAGGGGAGTTTTTAGAAATTTTTATCGATTTTTCAATATTTTGGGGGTTGAAAACGGGGTGTTCCGGATGAGATAGGGTAATGAAACTTTTTTTAGTGTCTTTGGACATCAGATGGAACCATTCTGAAGCATAAAATCTTAGGTCTGGATTTTAGGGAAGTTTTTGGAATTTTTTGTCAATTTTTCAATATTTTGGGAATTGAAAACGGCGTGTTCCGGATGAGATAGAGTAATGAAATTTTTTTTAGTGTTTTTGTACATCAGGTGGAACCATTCTAAACAATAAAATTGTAGGCCTGGATTTTAGGGAATTTTTTGGAATTTTTTTTCGATTTTTCAATATTTTGGGGGTTGAAAACGGGTTGTTCCGGATGAGATAGCGTAATGAAACTTTTTTTATTGTCTTTGAATATCAGATGGAACCATTTTGATGCATACCATTTTAGGTCTGGAAGTTAGGGGATTTTTTAGAAATTTTTATCGATTTTTCAATATTTTGGGGGCTGAAAACGGGGTGTTCCGGATGAGATAGGGTAATAAAACTGTTTTTATTATCTTCGGACATCAGATGGAACCATTCTGAAGCATACAATTTCAGTTCTGGATTTTAGGGAATCTGTTGGAATTTTTTTTCGATTTTTCAATATTTTGGGAATTGAAAACGGCGTGTTCCGGATGAGATAGGGTAATGAAATTTTTTTTAGTGTTTTTGTACATCAGATGGAACCATTCTAAAGCATAAAATTGTAGGTCTGGATTTTCGGGAATTTTTTGGAATTTTTTTTCGATTTTTCAATATTTTGTGGGTTGAAAACGGGTTGTTACGGATGAGGTAGGGTAATGAAATTGTTTTTATTGTCTTTGGATATCAGATGGAACCATTTTGATGCATAACATTTTAGGTCTGGAAGTTAGGGGATTTTTTAGAAATTTTTATCGATTTTTCAATATTTTGGGGGTTGAAAAGGGGGTGTTCCGGATGAAATAGGGGAATGAAACTTTTTTTACTCTCTTTGGACATTAGATGGAACCATTCTAAAGCATAAAATTTTAGGTCTGGATTTTAGGGAATCTTTTTGAATTTTTTTAAACATATTTCATTGTTATTATTTGTTGCAATAATTTAATATTGACAAAAGTTTGTAGCTATCCAAGATCACATGCACATACAACTTGCACCCTCTGTTGTGCCCAGAATAAGCATTTGACCAGAAAAATTTTGGGAACTTTTTTGCTTATTTTTTTGTATACAACCCCTCCACAGAATTAACTACAGTTTTCGCGGGACACCCCCTGTATGTATATATATATATTTATTTATTTAAAAATTTGTCATAAGGACAACCGCAGGATGTCGCCGGGAGCGGGTGCTAATCTGGAAAATTGCACCCGCTCCCAGTGAAATCGCGGTAAAATTTCAGCCACAACCACGTCTCACGACCGTGAGATAGGTGGTTACAGTCTTTAAAGGAGTCAATACGACGATCCAGCAAAAGCCTCGTGCACCCTAAGAACATGGAGCGCCCAAGGACTAGCGCCTTCTGCATTTTGCCCGCAAGTGTTTTAGCATATTGTTGATACGCAGGGATGCTTTTTAGGCCATTAGCAAGTGAAAGCTTGGCACCTCCAAGAGCGCCGATGATGAGGACGATTAGTTTAACAGAATATTCCGGGTACAATCGTTGCAACTTCCTTATAACGTCTCGATACCTCTCTTTCTTTTCATTCTCCTTGGTTATGATGTTTTTGTCAGCTGGTGCTGAAAATTCGATAACAAACATGGTTCGCTTTTCGAAGTCAAGAAGAACCATGTCAGGCCTCGAGTGAGCAACAGAAAAAATTGCCGACAATATAAAGTTCCAGTATATACGGCTCTTCCCATTCTCGACAATTGACTAGATTTCCCTAGGACCATTTAGAGGAGCGATATTAAGGTTAATGCCGTGAGAGTGACAGAGATGGTAATAAAGCACTCTTAGTGCCGCATTGTGCCTCTGAATGTAGGTCGTTCCCACGTGAGTTAAACAACAAGATATTATGTGAGCTAAATGCTCGGGAGCTGCATGGCACGCCCTGCAGCTATCATGAGGAATGTCTTGGCTCAGAATGTGGCGACGGTATGTTAAGGTGGAAATGACACCGTCTTGGCATACAAAAGTGAAACTCTCTGTACCAGACTTCAATCCGGATGATGTAAGGAAAGCAGACGTTAACTCACAAGACATTGACTGATCCTTCACATTTCTGTGGAAGATGCCGTGCATCCTCTTATGGAGGAGCTGTTCACGAAAGTTTTTCTCTCGTGCTTTTTTAATCCGGGCTTTCAGGAGTGAGTACTCGAGATATATAAGATTTGATGCATTTTGCTCACCCCTAATACTGAAGTCAAGTCCGAGTGTTTCAGCAGCCTCCTCCGCTGCTTTGTCCAGAAACGCTCCTTTGCCCACTTCTTCGTGATTCCTGACCATTTTAAGAAGAGGGTCTCTTCCATTTGCAACTCTATGTGCTGTACCCAGAATAATCTTGTTGTGGAGACATTCAAGACTCAATATGCCGCGACCGCCTTGACGGCGTGAGATGTACAGTCGCGGAACGAAAGACTTAAGATGCTTGCTTTTGTTCATATGCGTAACCTTTCTTGTCCGGATATCAAGGGATCTGAGCTCGTTCTGCGTCCATGGAACTACTCGAAATTAATAGAGTACTACCGGGACGGCAAGCATGTTCGTTGCAGATACTTTGTTCTTCGCCGACAGTTTGGAAGACCCAATCTGTCGGACGAGACGTTTGTATATGCTTCGGAGAGTATCCTTTATAGATGTCACGTCCTGAATGCGGCTCTATGGTACGCCCAGGTATGTATAAGTCTCTCCAGCGCAAAGATGTCGTATAGCGCTTCTATCAACGAGCTCAGGATCTTCAGGGATGCCATTAATTTTTCCTCGCTTCAAATAAACCTTGGTGCATTTGTCTCACCCAAATTCCATTCCAATTTCCTTAGTATATCGTTCTACAATCCTTAGAGCTAGATGTAGTTGTTCTTTGTTTTTAGCATAGATCTTAAGATCGTCCATGTAAAATACGTGAGTGACCTTGTACTTTCGATCTGCAGGTTTTCCGCATAAGTACCCGTCAGAATGGCGAAGTGCTATAAATAGTGGCAATAATGTAAGGCAAAAGAGGAGTGAGCTCATGGTTTCGCAATGAAAGACACCTTTCTGGAAGGTGACCTTGTTAGTTGTCACACGATTTTTTTCCAGATGAGATAATAAATCTGGTTTTCCAAAGCGGCATCAATCTCTCTATGCACCCAACTATTTGCGGATGAACCTTTAAGATTTCCAAAAGGCAGATGATAAGTCTATGCGAGGTCGAATCGAAAGCTTTCCGATAATCAATCCAGGCCATCGATAGGTCACGCTGGTAGAATGCTGTATCTTTGCTGACACATCTATCGATGAACAGGTTCTCCAGTGCTAGCGTAGTACTGCGCCAGTAGTCAATTTCCTATTGTGCAATATATTTACCTCGGGCTACTCGCTTGGTTATTGTACATTCCCCACATTTTCGCTTAGGACTTTCAAAATGAAAGGTCAAATTTGTTAATTTGTAATTTTATTTTGCATGGCACTACACCCTATTATGAAATGATTAGCAAAAAATTCTTAGCTCTTTTTTGTGTGAATAACTTTTATCTTTACGTTTCTTTTATAGCTTGTGCTGTTTCTCCAAAAAATGGAATTTTTATTTCTAATTTTGGATTTTACAAATAAAACGAAAATTAAACGTCTGGACAAACACTGATTATTAAAAAATTTGTGAATTATTTTTTGTGCGATGAACATTTGGGTTTTCGATTTTTCAACAAAATGCATAAAGATGTTATGGTAATCTTGCATATCTTTGAAAAAGTAGCTATTTTATTCTCTTAGCTTTCCTTATATCGTGCGTTGTTTCGCTTTAAATTTAAATTTTAGTTTTTTTTGTGCAAGTATTGCAAATGTTGTTTCTCCGGCAATTTTCTTGTTAACAAAGAAATTCACGAGGATAAAATGGATGAATAGCTGACACATATGTGAAAATATAAAAATAAATTATTTTACAAATTTTGAAAATTCTCTCACTTTCCGAATTTTGGTTAAAAATTAGCTGACTAAAACGAAGTTGTTCTTTCCTTTCACATTTCGAAAACGTGTGTCAAAGCTTTGTCTTATCCGATTATACGAGGGTGGATTGATAAGTTTCCGGCCTGACCAAGAGATGGCGCCACTAGGCCTACCTTGAGGTGGCGTTCTATAGTACCATCCTTAGATAGCTT
>NC_046657.1:160529931-160537664 GCF_010883055.1 Belonocnema kinseyi
GCCTTGGAGGAGATTATGTTGAGAAATAAAAAAAAAAAATTCTTAAAAACGTTGTTTTTCTTGGTCAGGCCGGAAACTTATCAATCCACCCTCGTATATTCGAAATTTATCGATCCTACAAACCAACACTACTTCTAGAGCTACAGACAGAGGATTTTGTACAAATTGTTTTTTTTTCTAATAGAGGAGGTCTTAAAAAGTGAAGAATCAATGGAAACCGGCTAAGACAATTTTTGCATAAAACTAATACTTTTTTATTTGCAAGAGAATGTAAAATCACTCAAAATTATATCATTGTTCATTTTACACATAAAATATAGCAAATTTTTTTGACAATTACATTTTTTTAATGAACAAATTTTAAATTAATGAATATTCTATTTTAAATCTTAAAAATGGACAAAATTGATTAACTTTTTATTCTAAGCATTCAAAATTATACGATTAAAAAAAACTTTCGAAATTACATACCTTTGAAATGTATATATTGAAAATTGAATCATTTTGAATTTAATATTTATACAATTCAACCATTTTCAATTGCAACTCTTTAAAATCGTAGACATTTTAAATATTCAAAATTAAGGAGTTTTTAATTTTGAAAATCTACAATTAAAAATTATGTACGTGAAGTTTTACAATTGGAAATTATGTACTTTTGATGACTAATGTTAACAATTTTGTCCATTCGTACATATAGAATTAAAAGGTTTTGAATTTTGACTGTTAACAATTGTCACTGACTCCACAAGAACAATATTCAGTAAAACAAAGACTCTTCTCAAAGACTCTAAACCTGATAGCCAAACAATATCTAGCTTAATACCTACTAATCCCATCTCTCCAAAACTTTACGGGCTCTCAAAAATCCACAAAGAAAACATTCCACTCAGATCGATCGTCAGCGCAATAAACTCACCAACTTACAACCTAGCACGTTTCCTCGATGCAAAACTAAATCCTTTTACAGGAAACCCCATCACTCACGTCCAAAACTCATTTGACTTTATTAAAAAGATACGACAGATTCACATTCAACCCCAAGACATCGTAGTGAGTTTCGACATAGTATCTCTTTTTACGAAAGTACCAATCTCGGATACAATTAATATTATTAAATCTTTCACAAACTTCCCTTCCGAGCTTGTACCTTTGATAGAACAATGTCTCAATAATACTTACTTCTCGTTCAATAACCAATTCTGCGAACAAACCTCAGGGGCAGCAATGGGATCCCCTATCTCACCTGTAATAGCCAATGTCTTTATGAAACATCTAGAAACTAAAATCTTTAAGCAAGCCAAACTTAAACCAGAATTCTGGTTGCGTTACGTTGATGGCACATTTGTCATCTGGCGACATGGACGAGAGGAACTAAATAAGTTTTTAGATTTTATCAATCAATTACATCCTAATATCCAGTTCATCATGGAAATAGAACAAAACGGAAAATTGCCTTTCTTGGACGTATTAGTTTACAAAAAATCTGATAACACATTAGGACATGAAGTTTACAGAAAACCCACGCATACAAACAGATACTTACATGCCTCCTCCCACCATCACCCATCTCAAAAACAATCGGTCATCAACTCCCTTGTATACAGAGCTGTCTCCACAACAGGCAAAGATAACTTACAAAAGGAATTACAAAAAGTTAAACAAATCCTAATACAGAACACACTCAAAAAAGCAAGTCAACACAATCTACGAAAGAAAGAGAGAAAAAAATGATCACCACTCTACCCTACATCCAAGGTGTAACAGAACAGTATAAAATCCCTTGTTCTTGTGGCAAAGTCTATATTGAAGAAACCGGGAGAGCGGTGGGCTAACGTATGAATGAACATGAAAGTAAAGTCAGGCCAAAACATTTGACGCAATCAGCACTAGCTGAACATCATATCGAAATAGGACATAACATTTTATTTAATGAAACAACAGTCATTGCAAAAACACACAGTCCAGTCCCCACGTTGGGGCGCTCTGGCCAATCACAAGCATCGTAGAAAGTATACCTAAGAACATCATGACCTGATACCTCAGTTTCAGGTCAGTCCTGAAGATGTGAACTGCAATGTTCACGAAACGTCAGCAAAAAATTCGTAGTTTTAATACGAGTGAAACCCGAAATATCTCTTTTTATGAAAATGAATCATCGTGAAAGCATAAATTCTATTATCAAGGAACTCTTCCTGAAAGCATAAAATCTATTATCAAGGAACTCTTCCTGAAAGCATAAAATCTATTATCAATATTAAAATTGCATTCAGGTTCATTCAGATATTTTAGTATTTATTTAAAATTATAATTATTATTTAATAAATTAAATTTCATATTACTTTCAAAAGGAAATATGCATTTTAATCGGATAATTAGACCAGAAAAGTGAGAAAAATGTTATAAGCATGCATAGTACAACAGTCAAAATTACAAATAAGTACACTCAGTGAAATTTCTTCTTGCGTCGAAAGGATGCTTTCTGACACGAATGGAAGTTCCTCTTAAATTTAAGGTTGAGAGGATTTTCATTTGTGACAAAAATGATATTTTTGCAGAAAACATTATCCTTTTGCAACGAGCTTCACATAATCTTGCAGCTAAATAACTCCGTTTGTTTAAAAACGATTTTCACGTTTTTCGAAACAAAACAGTCATGAGGACGATGCTTTTGATTTAAGACAAATTTTTCTCTGATTGTACGAGGGAAATATTAATCATTCATTGCTGAAACTTTTATTTTATTAAGTTTGACACTTGTGAAAGTAATATGTATAAGAATTCGGAGAATATGTATTCAACATTCAAAAAATTTTCTTCATTTTTTATACATATACATTTTTTTGGAATTGCAGATGTTATTCAATGAAAGAGAAATTATTTTTTATAATTCTTTAATCTGTTTTCATATTTTCATTATGGGTTAATTTATTTATAGGCACTATCGACTTCTTTCGGTTTATTGATGGACTATGCTCACCTAATTAAAAGAAAGTATGTAAAAAAGTGAACAACTGATTTACTCTAAGGCACGTTCAATATGGGATTCTCCGATGCACGAGCCATTCGAATAAAAAAAACCGATCCGACCGTAGCACGGATCGAAAGTTGGATTTTCGACATTCGATGGAGGGGCCGTCCGAATCGAAAAATTCGATCCGACGAAAGAACGCGTCGAAGTTCGGTTTTTAACATTTGAGCGACGGGCCTAGCGAGTTAAAGAATTCGAACCGAATGTGGCACCGATCGAAAGACGGGTTTCAAAATTCGATCGGTGGGTCGATCGAATCGAATAAATCGATCCAAAAATAAACGCACGTTCACTTTTAATTTCTTTTAATAAATTGTCCTTTTCTTTGCATGTTCTTTTTGCAAACTGAGTTTCATTTATTCACACATGGCAGTTCCGAATGAACCGGCCAGGTATCGAACGAATTTTTGACATAACCCGTCAGTATACAATAACCTACAAGTGCACCATGTGTAAAAAATACATCTTCCTCGAGGAAGTTGAGTTATAAATTTCGCTTGGAGGCAATCAATTTTGTCATGACCCGACGCTATAGAATAACCTCCAAATGCACCAGGTGTGAAAAATAGATCTCCCAAGAGGAAGTTGAGTTCTAAATGAAAATTTGTCCAAAAACAACCCATTTCTTTCATGACGCGTCATTATACAATAACGTCCAAATGCTTTAGGTGTCAAAATACGTCTCCCTCGAGGAACTTGAGTTCTAAATGAATATTTTACGCAACTAACCAATCTTTGTCATGACCCGTCACTATACCATAACTTCCAAATGCAAAAGGTGTAAAAAATATATTTCCCTCGAGGAAGCTCAGTTCTAAATGAACATTGGCCGCAAACGGTCAATTTTTTTCATGACTCGTCATTATAAAATAACCTACAAGTGCATTAGGTGTATAAAATAAATCTTTCTCGAGAAACTGAAGCTCTAAATGAAGGTTGGCCGCGACCAACCCATTTCTTTCATGGCCCATCAATATACGATAATCTCCAAATGCACCAGGTGTAAAAAATACATCTTCCTTGATGAAGTGAAATTCTAAATGTTAATTGGCTGCAACCAACAAATTTTTGTAGACCGATCATTACTCCATAACCTTTAAGTGCCTCAAGTGTAGAAAATACATCTTAACCGTAAATCGTAAGTTATGAATGAAGTTTGGCCGCGCCCAACCCACCGTGTTCATGACCCGTTATTGTAGAACAACTTCGTAGAAAACTGGGTCTGAAAAATAAATCTTCTAAAAAAGTTAACTTCCAAATAGGGATTAGTTTCATCCCAACGGTTACTGATGCGTCCGTCAATACTAAGCATATAACAGATCTACCAGGCATACAACATGCATTACTGGTACGAGCTGCCATGCAAAATTGGCTCTTTGCGGCTTATGTGCATTTGAAACTCAATTTCATCGAGGAGGATATAGTTTATATACCTTCTGCACTTGGAGGTTATTTTATAGTGACGGATCGTAAAAAATTGGTTCGTTGCCTCCAAGATTCATTTATAACTCGACTTCCTCGAGGAATATGTATTTTTGTACACCTGGTGCAATCGGAGGTTGTTGCATAGTAACGGATCATGTAAAAATTGGCTGTTTTGCGGCCAATAGTCATTTAGAACTCAGATTCCTCGAAGGAGATATATTTTTTTACACCTAGTGCACTTGGAGGTTATTGTATAGCAGTGGTCGGCACGCTTTTGCCCAGGGCAGGGTACCCTGCCCTGGCTGCCCTACGACCTACTTTCAGGGCAGTACCTGCGAGATTGGACAGACCACCCCTTTACTCAGGGGTCTTTTGTTAGAAAGTGGGAAAAAAATGTGAGATTAAAAAATTCGTTATTTTGCAATCAGGGACTCAAATGTAATATATTTGAAATCTATGTATTCTTCCGGTTCCAAAGACATGTAATTTGTCTATAAAGATTGAAAATTTGAGAAGTATTTAGTATTGAATGGACTGTAAAGCTGATGTTTCTTGATATCAAGCTCCTTCATATTTTTCACTTTTCTAGGCAAGTAATATATCATGGGAATTGGAAATATTCGCAAATGCTGATAATGCTATTTTCAAATCGCTAGATGAAAAATTAATAGTTTTAAAATTTCCTTACTTTGACATGCCTGCGGACAAAGGGCCCTTGCTGGAGTAAGCTCACTTACACTAAGGTACATGAATAGACCGAAAAGTAGTAGAAAAACTTAAGTCGGCTGGAGCCTGACCATACCTGAAAATAAAGCAAAAAGTTTTCCGACCACTGTTGTATAGTGACGCATCATGAAAAAAATTGGTTGTTTGCTTCCAAGGTTCATTTAGAAATCAAATTTTTCGAGCAAGAAATATTTTCAGAACCTGGTGCAATATAGATTTGTAGGAACAACCGTCTTGATCTACCGGAGTCGACCTGGGGTAGCAGTACTGCTAGCAAAATTTTTGCTTGGAACTTCAAGAGTGGATTACAGACTGCGAATTGCAGACGAAAAGTTATTGGAATTTCTACGGAAAGTCTTTCCGTAGAATTTCCGTGGAGTACTTTCCGGGGAATCTTTCCAAATTGAATCCATCCATGCTTTTATAATTTCAGTTTTTGTAACATAAATATTTTGTTTGAAAAACTGGTTTTAGTCATCAAAACAGAATAATATTTCGATGACAAATGTAAAACATGTGACGAAAATATTCAATCAGGCGACTGAAAAATGAAATCCCGTTTTCTAACTCTAATAAACTCCCATAAGGCCGAGTGCCGCGCTCTGTACGTGAATACATTCTTGACTCCTCTAAAAAAGCGACTGCTAATACATCGACTGTTACAACTAATTCTACTGAAAATAGGTGTCATAACTTGGAGTTTTGATGAAATTCACGTGATTTGTTTTCAATAAACATGTAATTATAATTATAGATAAATGTATTATATTAAAGACTTACCAACATAATTCAAGAAAACAGCTAAAGTGAAGAAGAAAGTACAAACGGAGATCCTCATTCTCTATCGTAGATGTTAATGATTTACTGAAATGTTTGCTAACAGTTTAACTAATGAATATTATAAAAGATTTTTCCACAAAAATAATAGTAGATATCTAAGACGAAATTTTAAATTGAAATCTCAATGGGTACAGCGATTCTTGCACTAACAAAATATCGTTTGAGTAAAATTAAAAAAAATGTGAGCAAAATGGGTTTTCAGTGGTCCAAATCTATCTTTGACGAGATTTCACTTTTGTACATATTTGCAAGAAGGATTCACGTGGAAAGATAATTTCTGTGGGATTTTTATAGTTTCTAAATCTAAGGTTACATATTTACGATATATGTACAATGTCAAATTTGGATCAATTACAATGTGTTTCATCATATCTACGCATTTTTTCTTCCAAACATCCCCGAAGGCCAGCCCAGACAATAAAATATCTGGCAAAGAACTATCTCTGGTGTTCGAAATGACTTTAGCATAATTTCGTACCAGCGAGATTAAAAGCAAATGTGTTGAAATAAATTCCGAACAAACAATATAATATAGTACCTTCATGTGATGTTATATGAAGGTAATCTGAAAAAGTTTGTAAAAAAATTGTTTGACACGTAACCACTAAGTCTGAATATAAATTACTTATAATGAATAGCAAAATCAATAAAAATAAGAAATGTGTGGACATAAGATAATTCGTTAAGTAAACGTTAGAATGACTTTATATATGAATAATATTCATATATAATATGAGTTGAAAGAAAAATCATTTTTACACGTTGATAATATATGTAATTTTTATATTTAAGTCACTACGACAATCACAGAATTGATTTTCTGTTTTGCAATATTGCGTAGTTTTATATAAAAAACATTAGATTTTAGAATTATCTACGATCTCTACTACAATTAAGATTTGCATGACTATCACTTTCAAATAAAGTTTTTATTATATTGTATAACAAACTTAATTAGTTAACAAAAATTACTTGTAATTACTGCAGAGCAGTTATTAATATTGTTACTAATCAGCCTCAAAAGCCAGACTTGAAATTTGCCGACTATAATAATGCTATTTTCCGCTCGCGTTCAAGGATGAGACTTAGAATTCGTAGATCGAAGTCTTACGTTTACGGCTGAAACTATCGATAGGGGTGCTTGCTTAGACGATTCCGATCTGTTTTGAAACAAGAAGAGTTGATAAAAAGAGATATTTCGGCTTTCACTTGTGTAAAAAAACTACGTATTGTTGGCCGACGTTTCGTGAACATTGCAGTTAACATCTTCAGGGCTGACCTGAAACTGAGGTATCAGGTAAAGATGTTCTTAGGTATACTTTCTACGATGCTAATCAAGGTTTTTTTTTAAATCCGGGAGAATCCAAGTTCGACCAGTCCCCACGGTGCACAGTGGGGTGAAATCAGAATACGAGGTTCAAAATGACATTTAGAACGCAATTATGCACCGATTTTAGAATTGTTTTGTTTGAAAAATTCAGAACTAAATTTTTCAGAAAATGGTGCGAGTAGATTTTTTATTTTTTTGTTTATTTAATTTTTATTTTAATGCAAACATCGAAAAAAATGTCGATTTTTCTAATTTCATTTTTTATCTTCTAGAAAAAAATTTTCTTATACTTCTCGTCCCTTGAATTTAGTGCACAGGGGTATAAGAAATATAAAAAAATTCTTAACTTGCATAGTTAATTGTTATAAACAAATTGTATTA
>NC_046657.1:160537764-160544870 GCF_010883055.1 Belonocnema kinseyi
ATACGTTGAATCAGAATAACCCTTAATGTCGAGTATTTGTTAATACAATTTGTTTATAACAATTAACTATGCAAGTTAAGAATTTTTTTATATTTCTTATACTCCTGTGCATTAAATTCAAGGGACGAGAAGTATAAGAAATATTTTGTCTAGAAGATAAAAAATGAAATTAGAAAAATCGACATTTTTTTCGATGTTTGCATTAAAATAAAAATTAAATAAACAAAAAAATAAAAAATCTACTCTCACCATTTTCTGAAAAATTTAGTTCTGAATTTTGCAAAAAAAAAATTCTAAAATCGGTGCATAATTGCGTTCTAAATGTCATTTTGAACCTCGTTTTCCGATTTCACCCCACTGTGCGGTGGGGCGCTCTGGCCAATCACAGGCATCGTAGAAAATATACCTAAGAACATCATGAGCTGATACCTCAGTTTCAGGTCAGCCCTGAAGATATGAACTGCAATGGTCACGAAACTTCGGCAAACAATTCGTAGTTTTTTACACGAATGAAACACGAAATATCTCTTTTAATCAAAATAAATCATCGTGAAATCATTTAATCGCTCCATTTTCTCTTGAAGAAAATTATATTCCCAGTTTATGGCTCAGCCTTTTAATGATTAGGAATTAAACTTTAAAATTTGCCAGGGTCAACATTTAAAAAGTTTTCGTTTTAAAACTACATTGTCCATTATAGTCTGACCTCTATAAACAATGGACTTCACCGGAAGGTCCTGCCAATGTCGAGCTAATTGTAATATTGATTTCAGCTACCAATCTGTAGATGTAGAGGGCGTTACTTAAGTTCTTAGTATTTATGAATCTACTCTTATAAAGGTAAATTAATTTTTATTGTTCAAAAGAATTTAAGGAAACTTACTAAAATTCAAGGAAATCTAGAAGAATTCATAAAAATATTTAAACGTACTGTTTAGTTTTTGAATGTGAGATATGTTGAGTTAGAAATTAAAAACACGAGCAGAAGACCTTGGCTGATTTCAAAAGGTTCAATGAATCAATCAGTTTCGTACGGCAAGTCATAACTGTTCTTTTTTAAAATGAATTATTAATTCCAGCATATATTCGTTTGATTAAATTCCAACAAATTGTAACATTTTTATCCGATTTCGGATTACAAGCGATATGGTATTTTAGTTTTAAATTTTATTTGTTGACTTGATGGCGTCTATTTCTTCCGCAATGATGATCATGTGGTGTATCGTATTCTTTATGGTTTTTTGATGGATTAGATGAAGGTTTGCTTGCTGACTTACTTTATAGTGTACTGGATACATTGTATGATCGGGTTTTCAGTGGTTTACTTGATTATGCCCTTGAAATTTTTCTCGTTGATCTATTTCATTGTTTGATTGGCGATTTTCTTTAACATTCAATTGATGGTTGGCTTCATAGACTGTTTGAAGGATTGCTGCTTGTTGTTTTGCTTGACGGTTTGCTTCATGGTTTGCTTCATATATTGTTTGAAGGATTGCTTGTTGTTTTGCTTGAAGGTTTGCTTCATGGTTTGCTTCATAGATTGTTTGGAGAATTGATTGATGATCTATTTCATTTCTCATCCTATGGCTTCCTTCAAGGGCTGCTAAAGGCTTTGCATGAGTATTTTCTTGAAGACGTTTTCTGTATTCGGCAGCAGCAAATTTGTCGCTCGAATGTACATATGAAATACGACGGTCAATGCCCAATTTCCAAAGATTATAAGCACCTAGGGTTATGAAATGATTTATATATGTATCAAAAACATGGTCAGTTTTGCCAGCCAAATTAGATAGTGGTCTAATGATATCCCTGTCCTTCCAACCCACGATTATATGATTCCTTGCTATTAAAGTTGATTTTGAATTGAATGTAGTCACCTTGCCATCAACGATTCTTCGTAAATTCTTAAATTTCTCATTAGTTGTATATGGCAATTTTTTTATAGGAGGAAAGACGTCGCCCTCGGAGTCAGGAAATAAGACCCTCAAGCTCTGCTGTGAACTTAATTCTGTAAGAAGAGATGGAAATGACTGCATTTTAATACTTATAGTATGATTGAGGTTGGAGAAATTACATAAAAACTCTCACTTTTTAACTAAAGGTAAAGGGGCTATATTTTTTAAGTAACTAGTTAAATTATTATTCATTAAAATTTGGACTATTGAAATAAAAATATTACAGCTATTCCATAAGGGCATAGTGAATGTCTTACAAGTTGTTGTATCATTAGGCCATTTTCATATAGGGGTAAGCGTGACTTACTCGGTGAGGAAGGTAGTGATTTGGGTCAGGGATATAGATTTTTAGATTAATCTAGAATTCCCATGTCACTGGTTTAAATAAAACGTCCTTTCCGCAACACTGCTCCAACCAAGCTTGCTATTCTATCTCTCGAGAAATCACCCCAAATGAAGAGCCTCACGAAGTGATCTTGTGAAGCTCCACATTGGGGGCCATGAATATATAAGGTCTTTTGTTTGAGGCATCATTTTCTCCACTGACACTCTTTTTTTAAAACTATGTGTCGCCACACTTTTCGATCCTGGCGTACATCTCCAGCTTTCTTCACGTCCATACATTTTCTCATGCAAGCTTTTGTGTTTCTATGGCTTCGTATGTCTTTTCAAATTGGGGTCTTATTCACAAACTGTAACCATTCTTTCCGATATCTGCTTCTGGGTACAGTGCCATTCACTTTACCTTAATACACTTGTTTCGTTAGTCGTTCATCTTTCATTCTCTCCACATGCCCAAACCATCTCCAAGAATTTCTTTCAACATATGTCAAATAGTATCTCCTCTACCCCATATTCTTTGAGGATTATATCGTTATTTATTTGTTTCATTAGTGATTTGCCGCATATCATGTGCTTAAATTTCATGTTAATTGCTCTAATTTCACTCTTATCCTATTCTGGATATTTTCAGGTCCCGCCACTGTAGACTGCAGTCGGGATACATATAGAATTGTATATTATACCCTTAGCACTACTGAATATATTTTTGCTTCTGATAACAGACCGTGCTCTACCGATAACATGCGTCCCTTCGTTAATATGCTTATCTAACTACCCATCTATCTTTACTCCACTATTAAATAGGCTACCAAGATATATGTCCTTATGAACTTGTTATAATCTCTTTACCATCACTAACATCAGGGAGAAAAACATTTACTAAATTTTTCATCGATTCTACTTGCCAGGCAGTTATTGAAAATTTCTTTAAAATATAATTTTCTATTAGATATAAACTTTGCTACGATAAACACAGGAAAAATGCTTTGACTTGGTTTTGACTTGATTTAGTCTTGAGTTCAACTACAAATTGGTAATATCTAGGAAACAAGACGAGACACCACATAATTTCTTGCCTCTATGTTCTCAGCAGGGTGATTTTAAGTCATAAACTAGTTTCAAAGCTAACTTTTCTAAGAATAGAAAGAAGATAGTTAAGAGAATGATTGGTCCGACACTATTCAGGCAGCAGACAACCGTTACGCAACAAGGAGGATAGACGAAGGGTGAAAGACTTTTCTTCTAAATGAGGTTCGATATGAAGAAGTCCGCTGTTGTAGTTAACAGATTCCAAGGCTTAAATTCATGAAAGAGAAAAATTTCAGCTTTTAAGTTAACCATTCATGATCTGTGGGTGTCAACTCTCAACGCCTATAGACTTACGAAATTTTCTTCAACAAGATTACAATGGTAATTTTCTATAAAAATTTTACAAGCTATAAGGAATACGTAAAACAGACAATATATTTGGTATCATCGCCAAACAAGTATAATCCGTTATAAAAAGAGTAAGATGTAGAATGTGACATTAGAGTAATCCATATTTTTCGATTTTGGATTCATCCTGCCCCCCCCATATTTTTTTGCATCGCCAAAAAATGATCTCCACTAAATTTGAGAAAAATTGGTAAATATTAAAATGTGACTTAAAGCACTGAAAGTTCCTCTTGCAATTAGCGGGGGGGGGGGGGGGGGGGGGGGGGGATTAACGTAAAATTTAAAATGCAGTTAACTTTTTTAATATTTCATCGGAACCTTTTGGCTCAGTACAATTGAGATCTTTAGACTATGTTAAAAAAATATATCTAAAACAAAAACATTTTATCTAAAAAATGTACGAAATTGCGGATCCCGAAATTTAAACCAAAATTACAATTTCCACAATTAATAACAAAATCTCGCCAAATTTTTACAAGAGGCAGCTTTATTTATTAGAAAGCATGTTATGGCAATTAGAATTAAACATTTTTAAAAATGAAAATTGGCCACCGAATTTTTGTTAAACTCATTATTTCTTTGTTTCTCGGTGACAATTTTTCAGTTGCCAATTCAAAGGCTACATTATTGTAAAAAAACGTATATCTTGATGCTTGAAAGTAAAAATTCTAAAAAAATTAAGAATGGCGCCTTATGAAATACACAAAAACTCGTATTTGCTATGAAAATATAGAAAATTTCTCTAAAATAAAAATGGAGCCTCATTACTGTTTTCAAAAAGTTACATAATTTTTACAAAGTTAGAAAAAAATATCGAATAAATACTCTTTAAAACATAACAATTGATTTTTCTTCCAAATTTGAAGATCTTAAACGAAAAGCATAAGAAATACGATTTTTTCATTATTTTGAAAGGCTCCATTATGAAATTTTAAAAATTTTACTTTCATGCATTTCGAAATATGTTTCTTTAAAATAATGAAGCATTTTCACTGATATCTGAAAAGTTGTCGCTAAAAAACTAAGAAATACTGAGTCTGAAAAAAATCTTGGCGGTCATCCTGAGTGTTTTTAATAATTTAAATTTTAATTGTCATCACGTGCTCTCTAATAAATAAATCTGTCTATTGTAAGAATTCGACGAGATTTTATCATAACTTGTAGAAGTTGTAATTTTTGTTTAAATTTCGGGATCCGCCATTTTAAAAGTTTTTAACCAAAAAACTTCGTGGCGATATATTTTTTTTAGCATAGTGTCAAATCACTGTTGTTTAGAGCCTAAGGATTCTGATGACATATTAAAAAAATAACTGGGTTTGAAATTTTACGGTACTTTTCCCTATATGTTAATTGCATGAGAAACGTTGAGTGATTTGGGCCACATGTTAATATTAACTGATTTCACTCAAATTTGGCAAAAATAATTTTTTTTTGATATTGCAGAAAAATATAGGGGGGGGGGGGGGTTAAACCAAAGACTTTTGAAAGAAAAATCCACCGAGAGTAAATAAGGACCAACATAATGTGAAATACTTTAGAACAGATAAAAGAAAATAATTGTGTTGAGAGGATCCTGAATTGAATTTTCTTGTCGAGGTTTCGAGAGCAAAATGCTCTCCTCATCAGAAAAACAGGAATTTTATGTCAAAATATAATTCTTTAAATTTATAAGAGAGGAACTCAATATGTTGGTTATATAATCATGTCTAAAAAAAAATTATCTCGAATTTGTTTGGTAAAAAAAATATTTAAACTGTAAATGTGGAGCGAAATAAAAAATTTTTAATACAAAACAAATCACATACGATGATAAGAAGTAAAGCTAAACAGTTAAAATTTATGAAACCTTTACCTGTGTTGTTAATATATGAATTCTATCATCTTTAAAAGAATAAAGATCACCAATAAATGATCCATATCAAAAAATTATCAACCAAGCTTTTAAATTTAAATTTTAATAGGAAAACAGAACGCACGTGCTGCTTCATATTGAAGGCCAACTTCAAGTTAAAGCGGTGAGAACATGAATTAACCGAGACTTAAAAGAACAATGTCGTAGTAACAGTCCAAAATATAAGGTTCCTTAAATTTAAAATTATACAGATCTTATAGAGTCTAGGTAACAGTTATTAGTAATATGATAAATTTATATAAATTTCCAAGTAATAAAAATATTGAATTAATGATTAATTATAAATAACAAAAGAGTCTAGAGAACATTAGATCTTGATACTGATGACCAGTTATTACTTAATGTTTCGAAATAATTTCATGGTTCTTTGGATTCTGTCTAAAATTATCATGGTGTTCTTTAGTTCTAGTAGAAAGTAACCTAACAGTCTGGCCTGCGTAACATTTATCACAATTCAAACAAAAACATTTATGAACTACATCAGTAAGTTGAAAAATGTCAAGATAATATTTTCCTAATTTTATAAATTTATCTAGTTTAGAATCGATCCTAAATGTTGTTTTGATATTAAAATCATTCAAAATTCTTTTAACCTCAAAAGACAAACTGCCATAAAACGGCACGGAAACAGTAGGTTTGAAATCTAAATTATAATCTAGGTGTGAATTGTGTTATTTGGGTACAGGATTTTAAAGTGTTTTTATTTGATCATTATTGTGTGTTTAAACTAATTCTTTTGAATGATAACACAGGTCGACAAAATCAGGATCGACCCTCTGCCCTAGAAACCAGGATATACTTTTCTGGAGGTTTTCGGGATGCTCAAACCGAATCTGAGGTCCAAGTTTCTCAATTGGCTCTGGTTTCCTGAATATCCTAACCTAAAAGTGCTAAAATCGCGATTGTTGCCCTAAACAGAGGTAAACTCACAAACATACAAATTTTCAAATGTGATATCTAAGCAAAAACAAAGGATATTTTAGCCAACTCAATGGCATTCAAAAGGGCAAGACTTTCAAAATGGCGTTTATGATTCTTTAAGTGAATGAAAAAATGCGATGCTACATAACCTCAAATATAGGTAAAAATCGCTGTTTTTGCACTTTTAGGTTGGGATATATCGGGAACCAAAACCAAATGAGAAATATGGACCTCAAATTCTAATTTACGAGGGTAGTTCAATAAGTCCTTAGAATGACCAACATATGGCGCGCGAATCGCTCTAAATCATCTGTTTTCAGTCAGCACCACTCCCGACTAGATATATGGTGCAGTCACAGTCCACATCTTCTGAGTTTACGTGTTTTTATAACCAACTGAAAAAAAAAATGTTTGTTAAGAAAAATGGAAAAAAAAGGGTTCAGAGCGGTAATCAAACATTTTCATTTAAAGGGTTTAACTCCATATGAGATAAAAAATGAATTGGACTCAGTTCATGGCACATCTTCCCCTGCCTTAGC
>NC_046657.1:160544970-160549585 GCF_010883055.1 Belonocnema kinseyi
ATACTCCGCTAGCTTACTGAAGCCTAATGTTAGAAGGTCAAATCAGATCATGAATACTATACATATAATATGTATATTGTATACACATGTAAGTATCTTGTCGACGTTTTGATAGAATATGTGTTTGAACGGAGAGCATATATTTACATTCTGTCATAGATGACGTAATTCGTCTAACGACGTACACATTGTGTAATAGAACAGAACATCTGTATAAATATTTTTAAAAATCCGTATTATTGTCAATAATGCGCGATCTTCGCCGATAACTAAATTGAGAAAGTGAGGTGAGATAGCAAGTTGTATAAATATAATATGTACATACATATATGAAATTATGCCAAAGAATATTCATTAGTGATACTGTTATCGAATGATTCCGTTAATCAAAACCATCAAGAGAAAATGAGGAATTTCATCGGTACAATATCCCTCCGTTTAGCCGTTTTTCTTTATTCTATTGGTAAATATTTAATAAGATAATATTATATCTATAATTTTATGTATACTTGTAGTCGATGATCGATTGCAGTCGAACGAAATATATTTTGGTAAAAAAACGAGTTGAAATCTACGAAAAATTCTATGTGTTACTTCACAAGTAGGGTATATTGAGACTAAACTGAAGAGATTTTACCATTTTCGGATTCGAATCCAGCTCTTTGTAGGAATGGTTCCATTCTCGTTGCGCATACGGATCTATCGACGTTACAGATAACTAAAAAACTAAAGATTTCTTTTTACAGTCTCATTTTTTCGTTTTCTGTTTTAAAATAGGATAACATCATGATCTTATTTTCAATCAAAAACAAACGATTCTGAGCCCCCCACCAGTGATCTCATTTTTGCACCAGTTGAGACTTTTTTTCTGAGTATTACTGTAATACCTAAAGCTAGCCCTAAAATAATACTTTGTTTTTTACAGCAATCTTTCCTTGTTTCTACTCGGAAAAAAACCGGAATCAAAGTCTCATTTCGAAAAGAGTTTAATTTCTTATTTGTAACATCCACCTCGAAAGTGAGGACTACCATACCGCTAAATGATGTGCAAAGTTCTTCAGGTAAGTACTTCTGCACGCTAGCAAAATAAACGAATTCTTTTTGGGAAATCACACACAAATTTGACTGAAAATGACCATAAGGAATCGGAAATACGGTAAGGGTTCCCCACACTAGAGATATAGACAATGAATGCGAATTTGGGACCGAAATTCTAAAATTAAAACAAGGTACTCAAATTTTCGGAGGAAATCTGAGCAATCTTGGGTCTTTAAATATTTGATAATTAATTTGAAACAAAAATGTCTCGTTTCATTGTAATGAAGGACATTTCGAATTCATTGACTCATAATTTAATGTGCGTAAGGCCAGCATGGAGAATCGAAAAGGTTATGAAAATTATTGTCATATGATATCTTTAGTTCATATGTACATTTGTCGGTTTAACCGTTGAATCGTTGATTCTGTGACCGACCGGTCCAGGGGCGATCAACGCAATTGGAAGTATGCAGCAATAGGTACAAAATATAATCATAATAGTACGCGGCCGTCTACTTCCCATTGCATTGACCGCCCCACAGTAGGAAAAAAAAACTTTTATCGGAAATTCTGCCTAATCTTCAAATTTCAACTGCTCCTAATCATTTTTAGCTTAAAATCCTTTTGAGTCGAGAAAAGATCTAACTGTTGAAGATTTCACTTTGCTCATCTCTTATCGCTGGAAAATATCATTACATTTGTGACACAATCAAATAAGAAGCCTAGAGACCCTTCAAACTAGAAGTATAGTGTTGTGATTAAATTGTTTAGAATAACAATAGTAAATAGTAATTTCGTTTTAGGTATCTGAGGGCAGATCACGTAAATTGCCGTTGCCAGTTAGCCCCCACGTGCGAAACAAGGAAGACGCGAAAAATTTTCTTTTTAATTATTTTTTATTTCTTTCTGTGCAAAATTATGTGTCAAAAGAAAATTTTTTATCAAATACTATTTTTAAAATATTTTATTATATATTATATTATTATTCTATGTGAATATTGCGCAATTGACGAATAGCTCCTCGGATTTCGCGGACGTTGCTCCTTCAGGATGTATATTAAATCTAAACCCGACAAATATGGATTAGAAATGATGATTCCAAATGCTCAAAAACTTTTTATATAAAGAATTTGATCCCATATGTCGGAAAAGTGCAGCCAAATCTTAACGAATCAGTGCATGCCTACTAAGTTCTACTACGTTCGATTCATAGCACTAATCGAAATGTGTCTTGCGATAACTAGTTCACATCAGTGAATTTAGTGCAAACAATGCTGAAGGAACAATCGCTAACGATCGTAGGAACTACGCTGAAAAATAAACGCGAAATTCTAGCATCTTTCAAAAAAGAGGCAGAATTTGGAACGTCGCGCTTTGGATATGACCCGGACATAACCCTGGTTCCCTACATCCCGAAGAACGAGATAGTTCTTCTTTTATCATCTTGCATTGCAGATGGGTCCATCAGCAGAGAAACAGAAAAGCCTTAAATAATAATTTTCTACAATTCAACTAAAGGCGGTACTGATTCATTCGATCAGCTCTGCCACGAGTATTCCGTGGTAAGGAAAACTAAGCGATAACCTGTAGGGATTTTCTTCAAAATGATGGGTCAAGTTGCAATTAATTCAATGATCTTATACCTGTGCAACGTGAATAAACCAAAATTAAACCGCCAGAATATCCTGAAAAACTGATCTCTGGTACTAATCACTCCACTTCTTCAAAAACGCCTTACAAAGATTATACTGCGGAAATCGCTCAAGAAGCCCATAGCTGCCATTGTACACATTGACCATGTTCCAAAGTCGTACACGTACATCGGCAAGAACGAAAAAAGAGATGTGCACTGTGCTCGCCAGAAAGCGACCGAAAAACTCTGGTATACTGCGTTTCTTGCCAGCATGCGATGGGTGATGACCACCGGTCGGGACGTTGTTATTCGTGTGCGTCTGAACACGAATAACATTTTTAAACTGAAAACTAAAAAAAAAACAATATAGACCCTAGGGGAAATTGAAAAAAAAGAAATAACAAAAAAATAATAATTAAACTCTATTCACACAATTTTACACTTTTTTCTTCAAACCCTTTTTGCAAAAAATTATACGCTGAACTTTTATTCATTTTTTCTTGGGGGCCAGTGTGGACTCGATGAATGCTCAAATATGTGTGGACTTCTAGGGTTAAGTCAATCAAGAAATAGAAAGCCCGAAAATGTAGATCAATTAGCATTTTGGGCCATTTTAGTTCATTTTGGGCCAGTTTGAGTGATTTTGGATCTGGGGTTAGCCCAATAGTTGGGATTTTATTTTACACATCTTTCATCAATGCTAAGAATCATTATATGATTGTTTCGACCCTGAAATTATAAAATAATTCGAAAATTAGTCGGTGTGTAGAGTGCTGAAATCATTGGTAAAAAAAAATTCTGGATTCCAGATAATTTTATAAGGTTATTTTGCCAATATTACAAAAAAGCAGTGCCCTCTTATAGTACAATTAATTAGGAAGATGTTAAGCTAAAAATGATTAAGATCGGTTGAAAATTAAAGAGTAGGCAGAATTTCCGATAAAAGTTGATTTTTTCCTACTGTGCGCCCGTGGACCGATCGCTCCACAGGCAGCTGGAGCAACACTGTATCGTCCATGACAGACATAAATACATTATAGCTTCGGGCTTGGACAAGAATACATTCGTCCACGTGTGAAGCATCTAAACCGCAGTGAATTTTTTTTTATTAAATAAATTAAGTTACTTCTTCTGGCTTTAATTTCACTTCATACATGATTTAATAAAACGTATATAAATTATTGAATGTACTCTCTGATTCATGTTTACGAGGGTAGTTCAATAAGTCCTTAGAATGAAGTATAAAAACAATTTTTTTTGGGTAAATTTTTTTTTATTTTTCAACATAATCTCCTTGGAGCTCTATACACTTGGTCCATCGCTTTTCAAGTTTTTTTAATCCTTCAGAAAAGTGCGTTTTCGGAAGTTCCTCAAAATAAGCACTTACAGAGGCAATGACGTCTTCGTTGTCTGGAAATCTCTGTCCACCGAGCCATTTTTTCAAGTTTGGAAATAAGAAAAAGTCACTGCGGGATAAATCTGGTGAATACGGTGGGTGTTCGTCCAATTCGAATTTTAGTTCTTCAATTTTAGCCATTGATACGAAGCATGTGTGAACTCCGGCGTTGTCGTGATGAAAAAGAATTTTTTTTCTCGCCAAATGTGGTCGTTTTTTTTTTTAATTTCTTCTTTCAGCTGCTCTAATAATGATGCATAATATTCACCAGTGATTGTTTTACCCTTTTCCAAGTAGTCAATAAGTATAATTCCACGTGCATCCCAAAAAACTGTAGCCATAACCTTACCAGCTGACTTTACGGTCTTTGCCTTCTTTGGAGCTGGTTCGCCTGTGGAAATCTACTGTTTGGATTGTTCCTTTGTCTCAGGAGTGTAATTGTGTACCCATGTTTCATCCACAGTAACAAATCGACGAAAAAATTCCTCACGATTCCGACTTATGCGCGCCAAAAGAGCCTCAGAGGCGACCACTCTATTGCGTTTATT
>NC_046657.1:160549685-160566617 GCF_010883055.1 Belonocnema kinseyi
TTCAGCCACAACCACGTCTCACGACCGTGAGATAGGTGCTTACAGTCTGTAAAGGAATCAATACGACGATCCAGCAAAAGCCTCGTGCACCCTAAGAACACGAAGCGACCCAAGAAGAACCGCCTTCTGCATTTTTCCCGCAAGTATTTTAGCATATTGTTGACACGCAGGGATGCTTTTTAGGCCATTAGCAAGTGAAAGCTTGTCACCTCCAAGAGCGCC
The DNA here is from genome assembly GCF_010883055.1 of Belonocnema kinseyi. Lineage (NCBI taxonomy): Eukaryota > Metazoa > Arthropoda > Insecta > Hymenoptera > Cynipidae > Belonocnema > Belonocnema kinseyi. The sequence goes on from NC_046657.1 coordinate 160,549,908, forward strand.
GATGATAAGGACGATTAGTTTAACAGAATATTCCGGATACAATCGTTGCAATTCCCTTATAAGGTCTCGATACCTCTCTTTCTTTTCATTCTCCTTGGTTATGATGTTTTTGTCAGCTGGTGCCGAAAATTCGATAACGAACATGGTTCGCTTCTTGAAGTAAAGAAGAACCATGTCAGACCTCGAGTGAGCAACAGAAACAATTGTCGACAATATAAAGTTCCAGTATATACGGCTCTTCCCATTCTCGATAATTGACTAGATTTCGCTAGGAGCATTTAGAGGAGCGACGTTAAGGTTAATGCCGTAAGAATGGCAGAGATGGTAACAAAGCACTCTTAGTGCCGCATTGTGCCTTTGAATGTAGGTCGTTTCCGCGTGAGTTGGACAACTAGATGGTATGTGAGCTAAATGCTCTGGATATGCATGGCACGCCCAGCAGCTATCATCGGGAATGTCTTGGCTCAAAATGTAGCGACGGTATGTTAAGTTGGAAAAAGTCTATGGGAGGTCGAATCGAACGCTTTCCGATAATCAATCCAGGCCATCGATGGGTCACGCTGGTAGAATGCTGCATCTTTGCAGACACATCTATCGATGAGTACGTTCTCCCGACATCCGGCTACGCCTTTCTTTGAGCCTCGTTGTTCATACATTTCTTACCACACAGGTTCAATTGCCCGAACAATCCTATCATTTTGGATAGCTGTGAGTATCTTATAAAGTGTGCTCAGACTAGTTAGTGGCCTGTTATTCTTCGGGTCAGCTAAGTTGCCTATTTTCGGCAGAAGTATTGTGAGCGCTTTCACGAACCACTCTGGAATCGGCTTTTCCGACTTCCAATATGAGGTGAAAATACGGGCCAAATGCTGATGGGTTGAAGAAAACTTCTTCCACCAGAAGGTTTTGATACAATCTGGTCCCGGTGCGAAATAGTTCTTCATCTATCTTAATACTTTTTTCACCTCCTCGGTAGTGATGGGTGGTCATTGTTTATCAGGTCTTATGAGGGCAACACATAACTCCTTGAAGCTATTTACATTTTCTGAGTCTTCGTCCAGTCTATGCTGAACTTCATAGACTTCTCTCAAAAATACTTCGACCTCCTCTGGTTTGGGTGGGTTGCTTTTGTTTTACGGATCGCATCGGCCAAAGCTCTCGCTGCATTATACACACAATAATTGATAGCCCAGAGGTCAGATTCTCCGGAAAAATGTCCACGAAGCTCGTCATCCATTTCAGCCAGATGTTTAGGCTTGAGAAAAACCTTGGTGTTGATGTTTCTCCGGGTCGTAAAGCATCGCTCTTCATCTATTGGATGCCTGCCCGCGGTTGGTCTTAATGTGGCCCCTCTTTCTCTGTTGCCGGGTTGTTTTAGCTGTGGTAGAATAGGCGTTCCGCTTACATAGCCCCTTTTACGGAGTAGTTCAGCATTGTTTCGCAGACGTTGCTGCGAAAAGTGCGATAGCTCCGGGTTTTTCTCGCACCACAGAGCATGTAGCCGTGCCATGTAACCCCGTTCAGGGGCCACACTCACATCGTAGCACTCTAGCAAGTCGTGATTCAGACGCTCCGTCCACCCAGAGGTCACGAGATCCCGCCGACCCATCGCATCGAATCCATTTTCATTGGCTCCCCCAGCTCTAGATTGGTCGGCATTGTTGGCCGACCCATTGTCGGGAGCCCTGCGCGTTCTGTTGTCTTGAACCGCACTCACTACAACTATGTTTGGTGTTATCATTGTTATTCCCACGAGAGGCTACGGAAGAGGGTTCGCCTACTTGTAGAGCCCCGCATGCAAGAATAAGGCTGCTTACTCTGAGAGGTCGCCCGATATCCCAGAGTCACCGTTCTAGACACATCACCCAGGTGCCATTCAGCTTTCGGCACGGTTTTCACTCCTCCGCTTGGGGGTTAATTCCTTTGGGACCACCCCTAGACAATTGTCCGCGACTGCCTATTTATTTTTGTAACCATATTCAGCAGAAACCCTTGGTACAGGGACCCTCTATCCGCAACTCGAGGACACGTTTGGTGGCTTTGTCATAGGCCCTTCGGTTTGAATTTAGAAGAATCAAAACCGAACCGAATATATATATATATATGCAGGCATATTTTATTTTGTAACATAGTTGATATTTCTGCAAACGAATCGCGTTATATATAAAGTAGGTCAACAAAAGATCACAATTTAAACACAGATATTTTTACACAAAACTTTATTGGTCGAACTGTATTCTTGCCGAGGAGTAACTTATTTTACATATTTTTTAGAAGGTGAAATTTTTCAAAAATATTGTTATTAGCGAAAATAAATTCAAATTCCAATTACTTAAGTCCGTAAAAAGTTATGGGTATAAATGTCAAACACGGTTCAACTGCTACATACAATATGGATTCAAATTGGGATAAGTCCGTATCAAATGAGTCAGGTTTGGGGCGTTCTTGTATATAATCAAGTATATTTTCGTCGATTATAACATTTAGACTTTTGGTAATAAAATAATGAAATTCAGACCATCTGAATGGCATTTCTGTATTATTAAAAAATTATTCATGGATAAACTGATCACTTATCCGTGACTCCAATCTTCAAGGCAAATTAGCTTGGCTGAATTTAAGAATAAGATTGCTAAATTCAGAATAACTTTACTAAATTAAAAAAAAACTTTGCTAAATTCAAGAGTAACTTTGCCAAATTCACAACAATTTCACTAAATTCAAGAATAACTTTCCTAAAATTCCAGAATAACTTTGCTAATTTCAAGAATAACTTTCCTAAATAACTTTTCTACTGGCGCTGAGTTGGAGCGCACTATGAGCATAACAGTGCGCGATTCAGTCACTAACGATACTCAGCCTTAAGCTTTCGATTATTACGCATCGATTGCGTTTCCCTGCTATATTCGACTCTCCATCTCTCCAACCTTAGGGAGAGAGTTATAATAAACCGCGAATGAGAAATCATTAAGACTTATTTCCCTCAGTTTCTTGAAAAACAAACTACTCTTTTCAGAGAAAATTTTTATTACAATTGTTCAAGTTCTTTTCAGGGCTAAACAGATCGAACGTAGAACGCTTTTTGTTTAAACGACACCTCTCTGAGATCTTTACTGATTTCGCTGATATTTCTATGGAACTCCGGCAGGCTTTCGTACAAGGATAATAGATTCGCTTGGATCTAGCGTGAACACTCTGAAAATGTCAGGTCTCCAGGTTGCATTGCTTGTAACATATTCATTTGTGAATATGAATACCTATCTTGAGCGCAGGTCTAATTGTGAAGTGCATTCAATGATAAAATTCCTGACGTGGGAAGGTGTAACTGCCACTGAATGGTGCTGAAGTGCCGCAATTCTTCTCAGAAGGACATTTTTCTGTCAACTATTAGCCACTTAGCGGGGTCCCTCGAGCTTAAGTCACGAAGACTCAGTTCTGCCCGCGTGCATCGTTTTAGATGAAGATCTCTGCTGTTCACTTGGCTAGATCGGTTTATTTCTAGTTTGAATTAAATCGTTCTGCAGTTACTAAAATTTTTCAAGCTTAGCTGAAATTGAAAAAAGTCTTTGCGTCAGGCCTCATTCCGCAACACTGACCCAAGATGCTCAAAGAAGAACTAAACTTGGAGGTAAAGGGGACGGAATGTCTGCAAAGGTAACGCAGAGGGACAGTACTGATTCCCGATACCTCCGAGAATCCGACGATCGTCATGGGGTGCCCGTGCATCCATAACCCGACCTTGAAAACTGATTGGTGGAAAGTGTATTCCGATAAGCAGGGATCCAGGCCGAAGCGAAGAGGCTGGATTCTAGCAGTTGGTCCTCTCTAATCTCTGTACTGCTGACCTTATTTTGAGTCAGGTATGGCTACCTTCCAAATGACCCAACTAGGATCCGAAGGGGGACCAAAAGTTTACGGAGGTGCTTCGAATTAGATTTTCACTGGCTAAATCTGAAATCTCCATGATGCATCACAATTTGCATCACTTTGAATCACAAGAATGGTGTTGCGGCGGTTCTAGCCAGGCACATGTCAGTGGTACATACAGAGCTCGTCATAATCCAAAACCGCAGTTTACATAGGGAAAGGATTAGTGGCTGGTCAGGGTATGGCTCCATATATAAGGGACCGCTCGAAAAAACTCCTAGGGCATGTATAGCTGTCAAGAGGATGGATGCGATTTTGATGCTTTAGGGATGTATTAATATATTAAATTAAGCATACGTACGTGCATAGCGTACGTACACAAACTTATAGGGACAAGGCTATGTGAATTAGTAAAAAACAGTGGATGAAAAAGAAGTGAAATTAGGAAAAAATGTTGGTAAAAAATTAAAATATAAAACTCTTGCTGGCAAAGGAAAATTGACTGATAAAATAATTGATGAACTCACGGTTTCTCACTTTTCATTAACGGTCGGGAACCTCCAACAGAATACATGTCCGAGCAGCGCAGACTCTTGGTGTAGTTACCGGAAAACTTCAGCTTTTACTGGAGTAGAAAACTTGCATCATTCTTATGGTGCACTATCGGGCGATGTTTTAAGAGCTATTAAGCCAATATACACTAATCTGATATAAGGCGTGCTTTTGGGGCGGTGTGTTGGTGGGTTTAATCAGAACAACAATGAAAGTCTATTTGGAAGCTTATTTGGAAGATAGCTCCAAAAACTTCCTATGGTAGATCTAATATAGTAGACATAGCAGCAAATGTAGCCGCATGCACCTTTAATAATGGCAAGGTTGCTCTACTATCATTTTTACAAAATTTGGTAGTCAGTCTTGGCTCAAGTGCTCACGAGTATGAGAGAATAACGGATAAGAGTCGCAGAAGCAAGGCCCAACGTGATGCTGTAGTTCAGACTAAAGAGGCCAGAATTCTTCAACGACAGGAATAAAGAGATGCGCTGGACATCCTAGCTGCAGTAGGTACTTGGCTTTATAGACCTAAAATCGATAATTCAGTATAAGTAAAAAAAATGTTCTACACTTTTTTCGTGTCTAAAATTTTAAACGTGTTTTTCTCAAAACTACATTTTTGAAGTCGATAAACGATCTCTCTCAAAAACTATTGCACCCATCTTCACTAAATTTGGTATATACTTTTGACAGATATATCGCAAGAATAAAACGATCTCGTCAATCAATCTGTTTTGTTGCGATTTTACAGAAGCAAAATGGTGGATTATTTGGGCCAAAAATCGACTTTTTCAGTTTTTTGACCGCAAAAACCGGAAAAATAAAATAAAAATGTAAACAGATCGATGCATCATAGACATTCATTTAATTTATCGAAATCTTTTTGCTTTTTTTATTCCAGATGATCTGTTGACTAGTTATTGCATTCACCGCTGAGCATCTTTTTTCGAAAGCGTCTCGAAAATCTCTTGGCAACAGTTCAATTTTTTATATGTTTAGGCAAAAATTATACAGGATATTCTTGAAATATCACTTCAAAATGTACAAAAGTTCATAAGTAAATTACTTTTACCGTTGCCACCCCTTATTGCATAGGTGTCATGGAAACTCTAACTCAGTTTGAAGTACCCACTTCGCGTTTACTCTGTTTAAGCGATTACTAGCAACATTTCGTACCCTTATTTTTCCTGTAAATTAATGTATACATAGGCAATATTTGATCATTGGATGATCTCCAAATGAAGCTAGTTTTTTATTTTTTTATTCTTGTTATGCCTAAGAAACGTTCGTACAGGATAATCTTTCGTTTTTCAAAAAATATTATGAGTGCATTGAGTTAATTTTTCTTTAATCTTAACAGCAAGTAATATGTATTGATTTGAGAAATCATCGTATTTTTCAACATAGATTATTTCATTAACTGCATTTGGATTCCTTTCTTTGTTATGAAAAAGGTTCTGAAAAAGTTCAAATATTTCTCTTCTTGAGAATTTGCGGTATCATATATCAATCTTATTCGTTTTGCATAAATTTATAAATTATTAACAAAAAATTAGGTCCATATCAGTTCCCTTTTCAAAATTGACATACAATTAATGTTTTAATTCTACTGTTCACAACACATAATTCGCCATTTTCTAATTTTGCGTATTTATTTCTGTATAATGTTTCTAAAATACATAACACTTTATTACTAATTGTTTCTATCAAACATTTCTTTTTCATAGTTTTAGTATTGTGACATGTATTATTGTACATTATTCGCATTATTTTCTACAAAATCAAGCATAAACATTTTTCCGTATCAACGTGACTGCCCAGAGAATTAATATTTTAAAAACATTGTTCTAGCTTACGTTTTTACTTTATCCATACTTTTCGACGTCCATCGATTTATTTAAAGCCGATAGAGTAACATTTTTCATTAAACTGATGCCGTCTCGTCTATAATAAGGGTATGAAAATACAATATTTTATTACGCAGGTAATGTCGCGGGGGGAAATTGGGATCTGGAATATCAAGAAACAGTAGAACACACTGATAAAAAGGCTTAATATAAATGTTCGAGGGTCATCCCAAAAGTATGTTTCCCTATTTGGAAAAAAATGAAAAAATTATTTATTCAAGAAAAAAATTATATGGTTGGAAAGCTCCAGATCTAAACTATTTATCATCATTGTCACCGAGTCTTTCCTAGCACTTCGTTGAGCGGGATGAGAGTTTCTTCAAAGACATATCATAACGTTGCGGGACCAAATCGCGCAGCCAGTCATCAACGGATCTCTTGACTTCCTCATCATTAGAGAACGCTACGGGGCTCACCGTGCACAGAAACACGTCCTTCTGAAAAGAACTTTTGCCACTTCCGAACAATTTGAACCCTCCAGATGCTTGCATAATAAGGAGCAGTATATCTTCGATGAATTTGATCAGCGGGTGAACCTTCCCACATCAAGAATGTGATCACAGAACACAATCGAATCCGTGTTCAAGGTAGGTAGTCATGTTCACAAATTAATAGGTTACAAACAATGTAACATGGAGACCTGCAATTTTGTACAGTGTTACCAATAGATATAAATAAAAATCTTAAAATCTTTCGCAGCTTCCTACCTATTACAGTCTCTTATGAGAAAATAGGAAAAACGTACTTTTGGGATGACCTTTGTAAAAATAGTTTTTAACATCGCACAATCGTTCTAAATGACATGATTAATTTCATTGATCAAATAACAATTTCTTTTTAGAGTATTAAACTCCTGCACTGTATGTATCTGCCATATAATGTATCGGGTTATGTAACTTGAAATAAGTTTAAGTCAATATGATAAGTTCTGAAAAATTGGCACTTAGAGAATTTTAAAGTGAAAAATGCTACATGTTCGAAGCGAAAAAAAGTTAAAAAGATATACTTCAAGTGAATTCTTCTTTTTTAAATATGGGCAATAATTTAAACCTGGTCGGAGACAATCAAGGCTCAATGGGAAAATGTCGTGAGGGAATCTTTATTTAAATTGCGAGCATATACAACCTACATACTGCGAAAAAAGCATAAATTTGACATGAATATATTTTTGAACAAAAGTATTTGTGTTAATCCAGCAGTATATTTGCCCAGGCTTCAATTTATATGGTCGAGTCAGGTACCGAGTAGCAAATATACATACATAAAAAATCTTGAAGAGTATTCATTATTAACGTTGTTAACTAATTTTTAAGTAAATCAGCATCATCTATAATAGAAAATGAGTATCTTAGTCAGTACTCTATTCTTCACTTTAGGCGTTTTCCTTAATTCTATTGGTAAATATATAATAACATAATATCTCAAATCTATAGTTTTAAGTTAGTAAATATACGAAGCACTCATAACTTTTAAAAAACATTAGTATTTGCGTTAGTCTTATGTGAAATTATCGATGCAAAAATGCTTGTAGAATTTTAAGGGACATTCAAGTGATATTTTTTAATAATTCACGGGAACCTTACGGTTATCTTTAACTGAAAATGTCGTAAAGCGCAAGAGATACACAAATACTAATGTCAATAAAAGGCCAATTCTGTTAGAAAATCCCTTTTAGAGTTGTTTCCACAGAATGCTCACAGATACAAAATTAAAAATAAATGAATAGGTATTAAATGTTATATATTCTTACTAAATCTATATCAGCGAAATTTAATAAATTTAAAAAAGAAGAAGTTCGATTCAAAAAATTATTAAAAAACTATTAATTTCATTAGTACAAATATTTACTAATATAATGGTAGAAAATTATTAATTACTGAGTCAAAAAATATGGATTTATGAAGACCTATATAAAGACGAACCTCGTTTATTGCAATTCCTTCGATACGTAAATATCTCTTCTATGCAACTCGCAGTGTCTAAAGAAAGTGGGATTTTTCGGCCCCCACTACTCTCCCATCTGGGAGCAACACATTCAAATGTAGCATGTCGGTGATTCGGCTCTGCTGTATGCTGTGCAGGCCAGTCTCGTGTTGAGCCGAAAAAGCATGATCACGAACCCGACCCCCCCCCCCCAAATTCACGATTCATTTTTGGTGGCTAACTGGCTATTAGGAGGAGTTTTTTAGTAAACTGAATTTTACAGGGTATCAAGAGAATTAAAGTACATAGGCAAATTTTCAATGATTGTTTTGTCAAGAGAAAATTGAAAAAAGATTAAAAAAGATTTTTTATTATATCCTAAAATTTTTTTGAAGTATGTAAAAGGTTTTTAATTTAAGTTTCACAACTTTTCCACATCACGTAATTATAGAAAAATTAAGGAACATTATTCTCATCAAGCCTTCTCGTGAAATTTCGTTACACAATTTTTTTAAGCGTATATGTTGGTTTAAAAAATGTACTTTCAAATTTCAGTAAGTTTAAGAGATATTCAGAAATTTTGAAACGATTGGAAAATGATTAAAACTTGTACAGATTTTTATAGAATTTTGTAAGGATTCACGAAAATGAATAAAAATTCTTTTAGGTTCCTAGGAATAATAAAAATAATTTTTTTTTGAAAAATAAATATAAAGGGATTATTTAAAAAGATTTCAATACATTTTAAACGATTTAAAAAATCGTCAAGAAAGAATCTGGAAGAATTCAAGGCAATATTTTTAATTTTTGCTGAATTTAAAAGAAAATCAGGAAGATTTTGAAAAATTGTCACGATTAAGAGGCTTAGAAGGTCAGACAAGATTGAAAACAGAACTTTCTCAAGATTCGTGTGAAAACTTTTAATAATTTTTTTTTTTAATTTTCTTTAAGGAAAAATTAAAAATGTTTTTAAGCATATCAAAGGATTTCCTTAAATTTAAAAGAAGAATGTAGAAGATGTTAAAGCTAAATGTTTTAATTTTTAAAGATTGATAAATTTTAAGAAGCAGGTAAATTCAAGAAATATTTAGAAGAATAGCAGAGATTTAAATCAAATTTTAAACTTAATTTTTTTAGAAATTTAAATCTTCAAAGGTTTTAAAAATCAACTTTAGAAGCTGCAAAGGAATTGCAAACGATTTTAAGAAGATAAAACTATTTTTCTTGAAATTCCTAGGAAAAATTCAGAAGATTATAAGTCAAGTTTTGTCCATCTCAAACTAAGAAACATAATTCTTATAAAGCCTTCTTGTGCAATTTTGTTACACATTTTTTTCCTATGCGTTGGTTTAAAAAATGTACTTCTAATCTTGAGTAAGTTTAAGAGATGTACTCTCAAATTTGAGTAATTTTAAGAGATATTCAGACAATTTGGAAACGATTCGAAAATAATTAAAACTTGTAAATTTTTTAAAAGAATTTCGTAAGGTTTGCTGAAAATGAAAAAAACCTCTTAGGTTCCTAGGAATAATTAAAATAATTTTTTATTTCGAATAATTAATTTTTAGAGATTATTTAAAAAAATTTAAAAACATTACCAAAGATTTCAAAAATTTTCAAAGTATTTAAAAAAATCAGGAAAAAGTTGAATAATTTTTAAAGATTAAAAGAGTAGAAGGTCTGACAAGATTAAAAAAAAGAATGACTTTCCTAATATTCGTGTGAAAATGTTTAGTGATATTTTGTTTTGAAAAGTGTACTATAAGAGAAAAGTAATTAAGGTTTTTAAACACATTAAAGAATTTCCTAAAATTTTTAAAAAGAATGTAGAAGATTTTAAAGCAAAATGTTTCAATTTTGTAAGATTAACAGTTTAAAGAAATGTAAATAATCGAATAATTTCCAGAAATATTTCGTAGAATTGATGAGATTCAAAAGGAATAGAAACTTTAGAAGAGTTTTAGAAACGAATATAATGTTTAGAAGCTTTCAAAGAATCTCGAAAGGTTTTGAAATAATAAACAAATTTTCCTATAATGTTTGGGAATATTTAGAAGATATTAGGCAATTTTTTACATTTTTAATGACTTTTCAAAATTTTGATAAAAACTCGAGACAGTTAACAATGTTTTAAAGAATTCAAAACGCTTTAAATAGATAAGAAATATTCAAAAATTCCTGAAAATTTATCAAATATTTCTTGATTCCTTCCAAACTTTTTAAAAATTCCTAAAGATCTTTTAAAAAGACTCGAAATTTTCCTACTATTTTTTAAAATCCTATAAAATGAGATACAATTTCTTTAACATCTGTTAGAAGTGTGAAAAAGAGATTTCTCAATTCTCCAGTATGAGTAGTAAGGGAACGGACGTCAATTAAACATTCATATTTAATGAACAATTTTTCATTTTTTCATTTTTTCATTTGAGTACAAAAGAATTATCATTTGATAAAAATATTATAAACATTTTCCTTTGAAGGAGCTGTTGGAAGGAGTTTTATTAGAAAATTTGCGGGGTTTTCTAACATACAACTGCATGAATTTCTGACCTTTCTCATTTTTTTAAACGTATTTTAGTCTTTTTTATGTTTAGGGCAAAATCATATTCTGAAAAATTATAAGAGAAATATCTATTTCTTCAGCTGGTCTATAAGATTAAAACCAGATCTGTACAATCGTTTGTTAACATTTTTAAAAGTTTTTTGTATAATTTCAAAGGCATTTCTTTATAGTATTTTACTAACTAACGGATATATTTTTATAATTGAATTACTGAAATTTGTTTTCTAAGGTCAAATATGTTACTATATTAAAATAAAATTCAGGAATAATTATAAAGTTATTATTATTTTTCATTATTAAACTAAAGTATACAGAGTACAGTTTTTGTTTGAAATTTCACTATAGTATTTTGTACCATTTTTGACTCCAGGGCAGAATCAAGAAAACATATAGCCTAAAATAGCATGAAAAGAGATGTGTCAAAAACAATCTAGAGGACTTTAAAGAAATTCTTATTTTATGGGATTTTACAAAATATTAGGAAAATTCTAGTATTTTTAAAAGATGTTTATAACATTTCGAAGTTTGGAAACAATAAAGAAATATTTGATCAATTTTCGAAAATTTTTGCAAGTTTTTAAATATTTCTTATAAATTTAAAACCACTTAAATTCCTAAATATATTTTTAACTGACTAAGATTTTTCTTAAAATTTTGACAAATTAGGCCAGATGTAAAAAAATTAACTTATAATTTTCTTAATTTTTTCCAGGAATTTAAAGAAAAATACTTTTATCTCCTCAAAATCGATCGAAGTTCCTTTAAAGCTTCTACAGTTTAATTTTCAAATCTTTAAAAATCTATATTTCTAAAAAAAATTAAGTTTACAATTCGATTTAAATCTCTTCCATTCTTCTAAATATTTCTTATATCTACTCGATTTTGTTTATATTAATCTTACCAAATTTATACATTTAGCTTTAAAATGGTTTTGCCTCTTCTTGTAAATTTTAGGAAATCCTTTGATATGTTTGAAAAAAACTTTTTTACTTTCTCTCAAAGTACATTTTTTCAGATAAAAAAGCATACACATTTTTCACACGAATATTAGAAAAATATATATTTTTTTTAATCTGCAAATTGAACATATTGTGTGATGTTTTTCCAATTTTCTCTCAGAATCCATTCAGTTCAATTTTTTGTAAAAAATTTATCTTTTTTAATTGAAAGTCCGACTACATGGTTAAAAATTTAACTATTTTGTTGTAAATTCGATTGTTTTTTTTTCGTTCAAAACATTTTTCAGTTGAAAATTCATTTCTTCCATCAAAACTTAAACTATTTCGTAGAAAATTAAATTTTTTATCAAAAAATGTGACTATTCCATTTTTGGTTAAGTACGTGTTTTTGAGTTTTAATATTCATTTCTAAAGTTTAATATTCAAAATTTTTTAAAAATTTGTTACAAAAATGATATTTTTCAGCTAAAAATTCATCCTTCTTAATAGAAAATTATTCTTGTTGTTTGAAAATTAATTTTTTGGTTGACAATTTAACTGTTTTTTTTTCAAAATTCGACTTTTTATCTGATAAAAAAACATTTTCCTAAACTGAAAATTTACATGTATAATTTTTCGTTGAACATTTCTTAGTATTCTAAACGTTTTTTTTTCTATTTGAAAATTTACCAATTGTGTTGAAATTTTGTTGTTTTTTTGCTTGAAAGTTGTTCTTTCTCAGTTATAAATTCATTTTCTTTCGTATAACATTATTTTTCTGGTTTAAAATTAATCTATTTTAATTAAGAATTTTTTCTTTAGTTAAAAATGCATTTTTAGGTAAAAATTATTTTTTTTTGGTATAAAATTGTTAAAGGCTTATGAACTTTTTTTGAAAATTAATCTATTTTGCTGAAAATTTTGTCATTAATTTATTTTTTAAACTGATAATGTAACCGTTTTTTGTTGAAAAATATTCATTCTGTTAAAAATTCATTTTTTTAAGCTGATCTTTAAATTTTTCGATGTCTTTGATTTTTTGGCGTGAATAATTATTTTTCAACTGAAAATTAAACTATTCAATTTTTCATTTAAACATTATCTTTTTAGTTGAAAATTCATGTCTTTTTTCTAAATTTCGTCTTTTTGTTTGTGAATTCATTTCTTTGGTTGAAAAGTTTTACTTTTTTGTAGATTCGATTATTTTTATATATAAAAAATTAATTTTTCGAAATATAAATTTAACTGTTCAATTTTTGATTAAAAATTGTATAATTTTGTTGAGATTTTTTTTCTTGAAAAATTATGTTTTTAGTTGAAAATTCATCTTGTTCCGGTGAATTATTCTTCTTCTTTGAAAATGCATCTGTTTTAGTTCAAAATTTAATTTCTTTGATTGAAAATTCGCATTTTTTGGGGGTTCAAAATTAATTTTGCAACTGCAGAGTGAAGTATAAATTAAAATTTTAATTAAAAAATGTATTTTTTCAAAGTCATTTCTTAGGTTGAAAATTTAACTATTTTGTCGAAAATTCCTTTTTTAGTTGTGAAAAATTGACTGTTTACTAAAAATATGAATAAGATATGATGCAATAAATTTGAAACATTTTAGACCCAGAAATCTTGTCTCCTATATCTATTTACATTAATTAAATTTTATTTTATATAAACCAGAATAAGTTTGAGGAGCAACTAGATCGTCATTCGTGAAGTCGGGAGGGTTCGGGTTCCTGATCGTGCATATTCAGCTCTACGCAATGCTAGCCTATGCAGCATGTAGCAGAGCCGACTGCGAGAGTTGTGGGGGGCCGAAAAATCCCACGTTCTGGAGACACTGGCAACTCGAGAAGAGGCACCACCACTCCACGTATCCGTAAGCTGGTCTCACAATACATTCCCGCATGCGTGCTGTCATTGGCTACACGGAACATGTGACCGTCAATGGTGGAAGTTAGGGAAGTTGCGATAGACGAGTATCTTTACTTGCGATAAACGAGACTCGCAATAAACGAGTGTTGCAATAAACGAGGTTTGACTGTACTCAGAAAAAAGTGGGTGTGTTAGGTGAGATTTGCGGCTCAAGTAAAAGATAGTATACTTGGGAACTTTGACTCCAAAGGAGTTCTCTTTAGGATTCCTTTTTAGTTCGTTAGTATACGATAGATGGTTATTGGCGGATGCTGAAGTATTCGACTATGCATGTACCGAAAAGCACGGGCTCATTTGTAATAAATACATTCCAAGAATCATTATACACATTAATATTAATAAACGTGTTGTATACCCTTTTAAAATAAAAATAAATTGAATAGCAGAGGTACCTAACTTCTTAAAAAAAAAGATATTGACAAGCGCAGTATAAAGCGTCAAATTTTCAACATAACCTTGAAAAATGTCAAATTCCGTGTGCACTGTCTCCTTTCAAGAGTTACTAATGTCTAAAATTACAGTTTCTTAATTATTTTTTTTTTCAGCGCAATATGATTTAATAAGAATTATAAAGTAAAATGTGCATAATTATTTTTTGTAACGTCTTCGAAGTTAGTCAAGGCAGAACAAAGTCACAAAATTATAATTATTTGCACATTTAATGGCGTCGTACATAAATGATGTATAATGATATCAAGATGTATAATGATTTTACTGTCTTATATCATATTGTATTACATAATAATTTTAAATCAAATTTTGTTATCGCCTCTACCACTACGAATCATGTAAGGTGATTGTCCCCTTTTAAATAACTTAACGTCTTCTCACATGTTTCTCATTTTACCTTGAAATTCTTCTGAAAAATAAACCAACCTAATATCACATATATATATATATATATATATATATATATATACATGTGTGTGTGTTAAAAAGAAAAGTAATTAGAAAATTAAATTCTTCACATTTTATAGAACCCCTCCACCAGATGAAAAAAGCGTATCGTTATTTATGGACGCCGACAATGTGTGCTCACTAACAGAAAGACCACGATTTTTTACCGAGAAGAACTGAAAAGCAAAGTTCACTTAATTACTAAAAACTGAAATAATGAAATAACTAGTCTAGATTTTCACCAATTGATAAAGTTATGTACAAAACTCGAAACTTAAAGTTCAAACGAGTTGCATCGAGTTTCATAGGCTTCCAGCCGACTCAAACTATATTTGATCGATTAAAATCGAGTCGCGTTTGAGCTTTCAAAAAATCGCAAAAATATATGAATCCGTACTAGACTCTTTTAAATACTTTAAACGACAGAATTCTCAAACAGTATACAGACACTAATGAAAAATTTTAACATCAGTCGGAAAACTCACTTACAAGTAACACTACCCAAGTATTACTCACCGATTAGAACCAAACTTTGCACATCAATAAAACACTAACAAATATTGAACCCGTGTTTTTCATTTTTGCAGATTCCGCTTTATAGAGGTCGAAATCACCCCTACCAAACCATAAGCAGCCTGCTTGTGGTTTGTTAGGGGTGTATTCTAGGGATTAGATTAGTTAAGGGTAGGTGGGTTAACCGGCTTGTGGTGTGGGATCAAATTATCACAAGGAAAATCAGTGAGTAAACTCGCTGTTCCTAGGGTCAGATGGGTTAGCCTCCTTGTGGATTGATAGGGGTGGTTTCTCGAGGTGAGGTAGGTTAGAAGTGGGTGTTTGGATGGGTTACGTCGGTTAAGGGGTAGGTGATCATCAGGTGGGCTAGAATATGGTGTAGAATTCAATTATTTTAAGAAGAACGAGCGATCCCGTGGATAACTTGGTTATGTTGCTTATGTTTTGGTAGAGGTGGTTTATACCCCTAGAAAGCGGATGCTGCAAAAACAAAAAACACGGGTTTAATATTTTTGAGTGTTTTATTTGAGTGCAAAGTTTGGTTCTAATCGTTGAGTGAAACTTAGGTAGAGTCACTTGTTAGTACCGAATCTTATGAAAATGTTCCAATAATGAAAACATGCAGGTTTTGAAATTGTGGGTAGCTTCAAACTGTTCGAGTTCTGGAATACTTCTTAGTATTTAAATGTTCGATTCAGCTTAAACTCTAGTCAAATTATCTCCGAAAAAATGCTGGCCCGACTTGGCTCGAAGTTGAAAGCCATTAGTGTAACTTCTATTAGGCGAATACGATTAAAATGTTTTTAAGCGTTTTGAAAATCATTACGTATGTTTTAAGACTGTTGCCTTGCTTTTTCAAAAAATTAAAAAAAAAATTTTTTAAAGTGAAAAAAAAAATTATTTTTTAAAAATATTTTTTTTTCTATTTAAAAAATAGACCATGGTGTTTCTTACTTTACTTTGAGAGAAAAGGGATACTATATATACATAGGGTGCTACGAAAGTTTTTTGCAATACAGACGAACCTTTTATAGTTTTTCGAAATATTTTCCACCGCAGAGAATACGCTTTTCCATATGTCGAAACCATTCTTCGAACCAACCCTGCCACTTTTCTTCTGGAAGATCTGTACACGCTTGGTCCCACGCACAGGGAGCAAGATCTGGACTGTAAGGAGGGTGATCTAAAATAGTCAGTCCAGATTTGTCCAAAAAAGCTACTGTGACTTTTGCTGTGTGAGCCGGTTCACTGTCGTGGAGGAATAGCCGTGTGCTGTGTCGAGATTTCGGCCTGATGTTTTTGAATTGGTTTATGACTTGGGGTGAGCATACATGAGTGTACCAGGAAGAGGTGACTGTACGCTGGTTTTACAGTGCGACCCTGTACACAATGCCGCGTTTCCCAAAAGATACTGCAATCATTCTTTTGTTTACAGATCGAGACTTCCGCACCTTCACTGGAGTATCCTCATCCTCAAGAAGCCAGATCTTGTTTTGTGATTTTGTCCGAACGTCGTAATAATACGAGGGTGGATTGATAAGTTTCCGGCCTGACCAAGAAAAACAACGTTTTTAAGAATTTTTTTTTTAATTTCTCAACATAATCTCCTCCAAGGCTGATA
>NC_046657.1:160566717-160589489 GCF_010883055.1 Belonocnema kinseyi
CAAGCTATCTAAGGATGGTACTATAGAACGCCACCTCAAGGTAGGCCTAGTGGCGCCATCTCTTGGTCAGGCCGGAAACTTATCAATCCACCCTCGTACAGCCAGGTTTCGTCGCCTATTATAATACTATTTACATTCCAAGAAGATCTCGATTCAAATCTTTTTAGCATTTTTTGGCACCACTTTACTCTCGCTGCCATTTTCTCCTCGGTTAAAGCATAGAGTACAAACCTTCCTAACATGTAAATGTTCATGTAAAATTCCATGGACTGCTGGTGCACTAATGTGTAGTATTTGATCTATCTACCGGTACGTGATTCTTCTATTATCATTCAGTAGATTATTTACAGACGCAATGTTTTCCCATGTCACCACTTCCGGCAGTCGATCTGAGAGCGAGTCGTCCGCGAGACCGAAATTTTTTCTTTCGAACTGTTTGTACCATCGAAAAATTGTTGTGCGATGCGGACAATCCTTACCCAATACCGGAGACATGTCCTTAAAACTTTAGCCTACACTCAAACCGTGAGAAAAGTTGTATCGAAATATCGCACGATATTCTTCCTTTGTCCCCGACGCCATTTCTCAATCTTTCCGGGCGGCGTGCTTAGACTGTACTGGGACCTGACTGAACAGGTTTCCTCTTCCTACCTATTTTTTGATGCTAGTGGAATTCTTCAATATACCCAATTAAAAAAATGTTATTATTATTGAGCATTAAGGAATAATAACAACGTTATTCCAATGAATCGATCAATTATATATTCAAATCTTAGCTTCTTTGTCGCATTTTTACTTCTGGCAATAGCTCCTACACTCCTACACTGCCGATATCATTGTAAACTTCAAGATACAAATAATTATTAACTTGTTCTATTCTACTTTCATCAAAGGTCATGCTATATTCTATGTTTTTATTATTTTTTTCGGGGAAAATAATTTTTGTTTTATATACGTTAACCTTAAGACCCATGCTTTTCATGCCAGTATTTAGTCTACTCATCATTTTTCGCAAAATAACATGGACTGACTCGTTCGTAACAATTTTATCATTGGACAAAACTAGTTCACGCACCTACATATTCTCGAGGTCAATCCATTGTTCGCCCTATCGAGCCATCCTATACATTCGTGTATTTTGAACACATCCCGAGGCAAAATCCTAATACTCGGCAGTCCTACCTGCATTCAGTCCTCGTTTTTCCTCGAAAACGCTCAAAAATGGCAAATTCGGAAATAGGTAGACTTCCGCGAGCATTGAAGAGGCCTTAGCGAGCACTTGCGAAAGATTGAATATTTTTTTAAACCTCGCTACGTGCTCGCTCAATACTTTTAGGATATTTCGAAAGCCTCTTTAATGCTCCCTGAAGTCTACTTATTTACAAATTCGCAATTTTCGAGCGTTTTCCAGGAAAAACGAGGACTAAAAAGCTCTCTCCAAACTCGCGCAGAACTCTATTTTTAATGACAGAGCATGCAGGGAGGACTTTGCGAGTATTAGGATTTTGTCTCCGGATGTTGCTCAACAAAAAAACCTGCTTCCCTCTGTCTATATATAACATAGTATTTTAACTATTATTTCAATAACTCTAAATAAAACCACTTTTTTCTAAAAGTAAATATATTTGCTATTTAATTTGTTGTGATAATGTACTTAAAATGTGTACTTTTAATTAAATGTGTCGTGCTTATCTCATGCGTTACTAGCTTAAGAGCAGTGGAAATGATCAACATTGGGTGGAGAACGCATTACAAGAAAAAGAGGCGTTCGGAGGTTTTCCGTTTAATTAAACAAATTTTAATATTTTTAATGTGTTTAGCAACACAAAGCTGATTATATAAGAAATACAACAGAATATTGTATAGAGAATAATAATAAGTATTTCAAAAATTATTTTAAGAATTAGTAAATGTTTCTATGTAAGTTTTAGCATACTCGCAATTACACTTTTTTGCCAATTTTACAATTATCTTACGACGTGTTTTTATAGAACAAACAAAACGTTTCGTAATTTTTAGAAAATACCATCTTTTGATAGCGTTTTGAAAATTATACAGTCTTAACGATAAAGTTTCTAAAAGGGGGAAAAACGGGTATTGTAATTTCAATCCTCACATTGCAGTGATTCAATCATCGCAAAGATCAAAAGTATCCGCAGCAAGATGAATTAAAAAAGTGTATAAAATAATTAGCAGCCATCCATCTTTATCCATAGATCGTGAAAATTATGGGACAGTGAATAAAAATCGCTGGTAATTGTTTTACACATCTTGCAAGTTAAAACACTACAATGAAAGAAAACCTCAGGATTTTTTGGAATCTGCTTTCGCTTGACTAAAAACTATGAGCTTCCCATCGTTAATAGGATAGAAAGTTATCCTTCGTGATAGCCAAATATAATGTATGCGTATTTATATTTAATCATTCAGGTGCATATTATACTCAAATTATTAAAATTCACGTACTTCTATTTTTTCTTACAGAATTAAGTTCACAGGCGACTTTAAGAGAAATATTTCCTGAATCTGAAGGTGACATTTTTCCTACTTTGAGGGAATTTAAATATGGGCAGAATCAATTGCTGGGTAATTTACGCAGAATGGTCAATGGCCAGATAACTGAATTCGATGCAAGTTCAATTTTAGTAGCAAGAGGTCTTGTCATTATCGGATGGAAGCAGAGAGATATAATTAGATCATTATCTGATTTATCTGGCAAAACTGATCATGTATTTGACACAGATAGTAACGAATTTATAAACCTAAACTTTGATGGTCTTTGGAAATTGGGTGTTGGTCGTCGTATTTCATATGTTCGTGCGGCTGATGCAGCTATTATACGCGCCGCAAATCAGCAGTTACTCCTTCAGGCTGTGCATGACGAAAATCTACGTGCAATAAATCAAGCACACTATAAAGCAATTCAACAAGAAAATCTTGAAGCACTCCATCAAGTATGCTGTGAAACGAACAATCAAAGAATCCATGGTGTAAATCCTCTAGAAAACGTTCTAGTAAGCCAGAATGCAAACTTTCAAGCGATTCAGCAATCAAACTTCCAAGAAATCGAGCAAAAACACCATCAAGCAAGCATTCCAGAAACCATGAAGTTAACTTTCAAGAAAACGTTGAAACAAGTCAACTAATAAGTCATCATATAAACCATGAAGTGGACGATCATTTACGAAGAACAAGACGTAATTGATTCAGAAAATAAAATTTAAAACTATAACACAAATTCGATTATGATTGAAAGTCAAATTAATAAATTATAGTAGATTGAGCTTACAATGTTTGCAAGCAAAAAGCAGATAGACAAGCAAAAAAAACTAAATAAGTTTGAGAAACATATTCAGCTTTCTTCAAACGACTTTATTGAAGAATTACAGTAAAAATTTAATTATTGACGACAGCTATGCTGTTGAGTCATTACATAAGACTATGTTGTATATGGCCAATGTATGTTGTCTCCACATATGTTTCATGTGGCAGTTATGTTTATGATACCCAAAGTCATTAAACTGAATGCAGTAAACGAGATAATTTTTTTCCATTTAATAGCTAACAAATACATAGTGAATTGATGAATTGATCAAATGTGGGCGGGAGGGCTTGTGAGAGCACCCCTTTTACGCTCGACCGAGTATCGGCCATTATCTGTGTATTCGTTCTTTCTAATCTTCTGGAAATATATCTGTCGGTTGGACTCGTACTCCTTGGTACAGTAAATAACGAGGAACTCTGTGCAAACCAAAGTGAGCCAGATCCATTGTGTTATCCGACAGTTTCCGTATCAAGGCCTGGTTAGATAGGACGCTTCTCCTTAGTTCATCAGCAGAGGACGGATGAGTCCAGTTTAAAGTTACGCACCAAGCACATGCTCGGCTCTCTCGTAGCGGAGAACCGCCGCATGGGGGAAGTGGTGGGAGAGCGCAAGCACACCGGGCACATACAACGCTAATCAGGCGCATCTGGTCATCAATTGGATGCCCACTAGAGTTGACCGATTTTTTTCGAAAGGCTTCAAATCTAAAACATTTTAATTGCATACCAGTAACTCGCAGGCCAAGTTGCAGATATAAAAAAATATATTTAGTTGGATCGCATCAAAAATAAAGCCTAAATCCGAAAAATATTAATTTGCAATTTTTCGATGAAAATAATGTTTATACTTTACAAGTCTAATCAATTAAATTGGTAAGATATTTCCTACTGAAGTTATTCGTGACACATGCTATAGAGAATTAACAAAAAGGACGATATTTATCTCAAAAATTAGAGCGGGAGATACTGCAAAATAGAGCGATCCAAGCTCCTAAATCATATACATTTGCTCCTTATATACGCTTTTAGTTTTAAACCTGGCGGACACTGCTTCAAATACAGGTTTTTGCCAATGTTTTTTCCTTCCCCCGAACTTTATTCTTAACAATGACAAAAGCTTTCAGTTGCCGCAATTTCAAAAGCGGGAAAAGTAACTCTAGTCTGGGTTCTTTTTTTCAAGCCGACGGGCGTCCATTCATTCTCGTCATCATCACAAATCTCATCTTTGTCAGTACTGTCATTGAAGTTTGAACGAATGCGATTGTCATTTTCTTTCTTTATTAAGTGAGGGTCACGATTTTCTTCACATTCTAAATTTTCTCCCTCTACATTATTATTCGATTCTTAAAGTTTGTTCGTGATCATAATTTCACCATCGCGGGTATCGGTCTTACGTTTCGTATCGTCTTGTATGGTGCGTTTGGAAATAGAACATATTTGCATTGCCCTTTAGTTGCGTTGATCTGAAATAAAGTCGTTTACGCTTGAAGGAACTTGATTTTCTGTAACACAAATACCATTTTCTTGACATATTTTCCTTTCTTATTAAGGTTGCTACCACGTCCGATGCTTTAATGAATTTATTTTTATTGCAAAAGAAGTAATGATACCTCATAAGGTCGAGACACGTTGGCAAATTTACATCATTCAGGATTTTATAAACTCCCAAAATAAAACATTTTACATCTGAATTTGGGGTCATTTTCAATAAGAGTAAATATTTATATAATATTAATATAATATATTTATATAATATATAATATTAAAAATATTTTTATACAAAAAGTAAAAAATTAACATTTTTTTAGGTCGTAATTAGTATGAACATGAGTTCGATTGTTTTGGTCTTATGATCAAGTTAGAAATAAAAATACAAGGAATATTCAGAATCAATATTTTAATTAAAATATAAAAAACTACATCTTGCGACGTTTCGACCTCAATCTGTCGGTCATCCTCAGGCGAATTATACCTGATACATAGTTTTCAATAAAAAAGTTAGCTGGTTCAAAAAACTAACAATGTTTTAGAAAAAAATTATAAAATAAGAGTGAATTTGCCTGATATTATATACAATTTTAAATCATCAAAATTGTGGTTCGGAGGAAAAAAGATTGAAACGGTTTTTATATCACTTCCGAATATATTTTTTCAATTGGGGAAAAACCTCAAAAAAACACACAAAGAGGCTCCCAATAATTAAGGTTACATTTTTGAAATAAATAGAGCGAAACCACTTCGCTCACAGTGTTCTTCAAACAAGTGTTTCACTAGCTCCAATCGAAAGCTCAGCGGTGTGATGTTTTTCTCTCGAAAAGAGTTGTAGATAGCAGTAGCATTAAAAATCGCAAATCCAGGAGGGTACTGTGTCGTTGAAAGCAGGTTTACAACCTTTTTGTTCCTTCAGAAAAGTAACGATATTTTTGGGATATGCATTACTATTACCTCACTAAGCTTCAAGGCTTTTGTACTTATCTTTGGCAGATAATTTCAATTCAGCCTGACAGTTCCGCAGGCGTTGGTACACTCTTAAACGAGTTGAATGAGAATTACGGGGGGGGGGGGGGGTATACCAATTGTCAAAGTAGAATGTGCGTCCTTGTCCTGCAAGATCTCTTAGCAAAAGTCCAATGGTTTGCCCCGATATCCTAATCAGTTTACGAACGGATTAAGCAACATCTTTACCCATATAAAGCACGAAATTTTAGAAATAGCCTCTAGTTAATTCGTAGGTTTTATACAGTTTAATGTCTAACCGAGAATGCCTGCGCAGATTGCACTATTTAAAACTAGGCCGACCCTTGCATTTTTAAATGGTTTCATAAATGCTTATATTTTCCCCTGGTTTCTACATGGTCTAAGAACGTTCAATCATATACTCTAGAATTTGCCGGATTATCTGCACTTTATCAATCGACTGACTTTCATTTTCCACAAAATGGAGTAATCGTATGATATTCTCAAACCGTCGTAAACTCATTGTTTTCAGAAAGATTGGCATTCTATTATTGGATTTTTCAAACAGTACTGTTTTAATTCTGGCTTTTTTATATTGCTTATAAGAATGATCAGGTCAAAGCAGGAATACCTTTCATTGCAAGATACTGTAGTCCATTTCAGTATCCTGGAATGAGGCTTTAATTTTTAGATGAACGGAATTCGCACCATTTTTTAATATGAAACATATTAGTCTGCGCAAATGATGTTTATTGAATCTTCAGTGACAAACATTTTAAAGATTCCTGCAGGACTACTATTTTCGTTGAGATTAATGCATTTTTGCAACCCTACGTGTGGATCGTTGAATCGATGGACTGCTACGTGAAATTCTCCATCCAAGCTTCACTCCAAATCTGTTATGAAACTTTTCCAACGTATTCCTAGTGGAATATCATCAGTAACTAAATTTTCATCAACAGATTAATCATCATTACCCGTATTATTAGAATTATATTCGGCTAAATTAGTGTCATTCTGTACAGTAGCGTTTTTCGACTATGCAATTAGACAATTATCAGTACCATCATCATCGCTGTCTATTGTGTAAGTATCAGAAGAACCATCGTCACTATCAATCAGGCAAGTATCAGAAGAATCACCATTGGAGTTCAAATCATTATTCGGAACTTTTGATGAAATGCGTGATGAATTCATTAAAAAAATTTTCTTTTCAGTGAGTTATAAAAAAAGTGTTGACAAACTAAAGGTAGTATTAGTATTAGTATTAGAACCAGTAACTGAATAAAACAAACTCTTCATAATTTATAAATTTTGACCACAGATTCCCAATTTTAACCAGAGAAACCCCAAGATACGAGCTTCTGTAAAAATTGATCGAGTTTAAGATTTATTCAATTCTGAGTGGCCATACGGTATCAGTAGGGTTGTGCAGATTAATTACAAACTCGACCCCCATGGGTCGCGATTTTTCGAGTCGAGTTGGCTTAGGTCGGGTTCCGGGTTTACAATCCGATCCGAAAACCTGAGAACCGACCTGACCCTAAAACCCGACCCAATGCAAAATCCCGGCTCGAAACTAAAATTACAATTTGCATCGGTTGTCATTGGTGTATACAGTTTTTACGACAGCACTTAAAATTGAAAATAAAATTTCTTATTGTAGCATTGTTTCGACTGGGGCGGTTTAAATTTTAGGTTCAGTTTTGTTTTTTGAATTTTCGGGCCGTGTCGGATTTTCAGGCTGGGTTTATGGTTTTCAGATCGGGTTGTGAATCCGAAACCCGACCAGACCCTAACCAACCCGACGACATTTTTTAGATGACTATGAATCAGCTATTTTCAATTATTGAACTTTGAACATAAAGTCGCATTCCACTTTTCAACTGTGAGTCGCCATATTGTATCAGACATTTTGGATTTTCTAATTTTGCCTGCATATTCGTATTCTTCAATTAAAATAACCCTAGGACACTAGGACTGAATAAAGTCAAAGTTCTTGTTTATTTTGCCACCCGGGGCACATTTCCTTGAACACAGCATGTCGCTCGAGGTGTTAATCACCGCCTTATGACACGAGTGGCGTTTAGACTGTCACATGAAACAAAGGACGGAAATACCATTCTGCTATTCAAACATTCGTTATTCTACCGTCTTGGTAGTACCCTGCCAGGTAAGTTAGGCAACTTACTTCTGTCAGTGTATCATTTCTTTACAAATTTCTTATCGAGCAAGCATGGACCCCCGCTCATTTGGATTATTAAATCCACCGTCAGAAATCACCTTCCGAGAGTGCGAGTGCTCACTTGGGCCACTTCTGTAAAACTTAATCACCAACTAAAGCGGCGTCGGTCTAGCCATAGTCGTGTATTCTTGACTTTGTGGTACGGGCTGAGTAGTAAGAATCTCATGGTAATTACTCAAATTTATGTCTATTGTTTACTCGAATACAAATGTATTCGAGTGGTGACATCGGACCACTAATAACGATTATAAAATTTCATCCTGCCTGAAAGATGACGTCATGGGTCCCATTCAAGGCGTGTTGAGCGGGGTTAAGTCCCACTCGACGCAAACGATGTCAATAAGAATTTTAATGATACCAGTTACTATCCGCGAGAATAATAGTATTTGATTTCGTATTGATCAATCGTCTTTTTACGTTGCTACACAACTCGCCACTCATGCGGAGCGCTCGAGCAAATAAATTGACTGAATTTTCAGAAGTCATACAAATGAATTAGAGTTAATTTAGGCAATTTTCCGATATAACTACCTTTCGGCCTTCAGGCGATTTGTGGTACTCATTTGCGAGTCCTAATAATTGCAAATTAACTAAAAATTGAATTTAGGAAAAATAATAACTCTGTGGTAACTTTTTTTTTATAGATTTTGTGTTTTCGACTATCAAAGCTGGTAGAATTTTAACAAAAAATTCACCAGCAAAAGAAATTAAATTGAATTTCAAAGTTATCAATAGTGTCCGCACAAGAAAAGTGCTTAACTTTAAATAACAAAATGACATAAAAAATCTTCCATTTTTCAACTTAACGCTTTAAATAAGGATCATTTATTATTTAATCTTCTAAAAATAGTTTTGCTTTGAGAACTCATTAAGATACCTCATTGTAAAACTAGTTAGTTTTTCTCAAATACTTGTATTTCGAGTGCGCTTTTATTAACAGGAAACGCAGAAAATCAATCATTGTTCTTCTAACACTTACCTGCACTCCTAATATTTTGCTTGATTTATAAAATTGGTATTTTCGTTTTATTTTCAGTGTATAATGATGACAAAATACTTCAGTTGCTTCTTCAAGGTTATATTTAAAAAAAGCTTTAGTCCAAATTTCTTAACTCTTTGGTAAGACCTACATAGCTTAATTGATTTAATTGATTCAAAAGAATATTTTAAAATTTGAAACAATTTAAGACAATTACGGAGAATTTAAAAGAAGTTTAATACCTAATGTTCGGTTTTTGAATTTAAAAATTCAATATATTTTTAGTTCCAGGAAACATATTGAATTAGTTTAAGCATACATTTACTAAACTAAATAGTATATTTTTTCATTCCAAAATATTATTGTTTATTTCAAATCAGATTAAAATCTTAAAATAATATGATTGGCCGCTAATTAGTTACCATATTATAATAATTCTTTAATTCAAAAGTAATTTATCTGAAATAGGCAAAATAATAAGCGCACTTTTTCTGCCTGCGGTGCGGCAGAAAAATAGCACTTAATTAAATTGCTACGAGCGGCACGTAAAGTGACAACAAGAACGAAGCAGTCGGTGAGAAGTGAACGAAAAGTAAGCAAAAAGTGCGAAGAATTAATTTTAAAACTACGTTAAGCCACGGTGTAGATTTTGGACTTATAATGTCGTGGCACGCGCGTGCGTATGGGGTACAATCCAGCGTCATTTTACAGAAAAAGAGCGCTTATTCTGCCTATTTCAGATAAGATGTCGTATGCACCACGGCAGTAAAGTTGTTTTATATTCGGATGCAGTTTTACCGGCATAGCCTTCGTCTCGGACGTTTAATTTTGCATACTTGTCTAAAGTTCAACTTTACTGCCTAGTTGAATAATATACTCTTATTGTAGGCCTCTTCTAAGCATCCAGATAGTCCATTTATTTACGTACGTTTAGAACATGGTCGATGCTACAAGTACGGCCCTGAAAAGGGTAATGGGTACCTGGCAGAGTAAAGCGGAAGGAGACATGGATATTGTATTTAAAAAATGTAATTGAAGTGATTATGTTCGCAAGTTCCTAATTACTGATCGCTCGCTGATCGATCGTATAAATGATGGTATGCCTGATGGATTTGTTGAAAGTTTTCTTGATGGCTTACTTCATGACTTGATTGATGCATTGCTTGAAGGTTTGCTTGATGGATTGCTTGAAGGTTTGATTGCAGGTTTACTGCGCTGTCTGCTTGATGGATTACTTGAAGATTTTGCACATAGTACGTTGGATTAAATGCATGCTGACAGGCTTGATAGTGTGCTCATTCGATTGCTTGGAGGTCTGCTAGATGGCTTGTTTCACGGATTGTTTGAATAATTGCTTGTTGTCTTGCTATTCGTACAGCAGAATCTTCATCAATCTTTTTCATGAATGAAATACGTCGGTCAATACCCAATTTCATAAGATCGCTTGAATCCAGAGTAACAAACTGGTTATTGCGTAGGTTGAATGCAACATTAGTTTCGCCATTTAAATTACTTAGTGGTTTTATTATATCTTTATACTTCCATCCAATGATAATACAATTTCTTGCTACAAAAGCTGAATATGGATGAAAATCAATCAGTCTATTCTTGACAATCCTTCGTAAATTACTTAAATGATGATTATTGTCATATTTAAATGCATAGATAGGAGGAGGCACGGATGAAAATGCTGCAAAAAACGTGTCTAGGGCTCAATTACGATTAATTTCTCTCACATTCCACAATTTCGTTTTTGTCAATTCAATCGGAAATGCTTTTGTGAGATTTTGTAAGTCTCTGAATTTTTCCTTTAAAAAATCGGCTTTTGCCAATCTAAGGCTAGTTTTTTGTAATATCAGGAGGGTACCATTTGTAGGATTTATGTATCTTCTAGCCTCAGGTAACCAATAAATGGATCTGGCACAGTGGATCACTAAATCGCTTTTTTCACTATGTTAAAATTTCGGGATATTTTAAATTACATAAATAAATAATAACAATTATTTACTGTCAGTTTTACATGGGAACAACGACTGTCAAGTTCACTAACGAAAATTTAAAGCAATTTTAGTGCAAAAAAATTATAATGCAGATCAAGAAGCATAGGTTGTTCATTTACTTATTTAATTTTATTACAGAATCAACAATTCTTTAATTTTCACATATATAATTGAATCTATTTCCATGTAATTGTTAATTTGTTATAGAAAATTTTTCTGACAATTACTCTCCCAAAATTGTTAAGTGTTTCTAGGCGAGAACAAATTTGGTTTAACAAAAATTAGATTATTTTTTAAATGCGTGAAAATTCCGTGATACTTTGAACTAAATAATAAAAATGGTTTATTGTTAATTGTACATAGAAAAAGTTAATGCAAATCTTTTTAACAAAAATTTGAAGCAGCTTCGGTGGAAAAAAATTGTTTTCCAGGCAAAAGTTTTATAGTTACTTATGCCGTTTGTTTACAAAATCAACAATTATTGCAATTTAAAAAATATAGTCAATAATATATTAGTACTAAGAATATGTAAAACAATTCATACGATAAAGAAAACCCGAAATAGAAGAAAACTACACATTTCAAAATATTCCAAAAAATAGTTTATAACAATTACAGTTGCTGTTGTTGCTTCATAAAAATTGCGACTAGCAATCACGCTTACAATAATTTAAAGCATTTTCATGGAAGAACACATTTCTCCTGCGATGATTTAGGATGATTTTCATTATATGCCAACCGCTTTCATAGAGTTGATAATGATTTTGTGAAAAATCTCGATTTTATCATACTTTGAGTAAACATATATGAAAATCCAAATATGTTAGATCTACTTCGAAGATCGATTTGTAATTTAGCCCACTTAATATATTTTTTAAACTGTAAATCGAGGCTAAATTGAAGGCTGTAGACTCTTCTGAAGAAAAAAATTGTTTCCGCGAGCGTAAGACGTATCTGACGCTGATCAGAAAAATAGACTAGCTCGGACCTCGGACGTACGAGAGCTTCGGGAATCGTGATTTCCAACACACGACCGTGAAAGGGGCTCCCTCTTATACGATGCATATATTTCGTGAGTAATGCGTGATAAAACACAAAGGCGCACTTGCGCGCGACTCTCAAAAAGGGTGGGAGTATAGGGTAGAAAATTCCACGCGCTTCTGTGGAGTTATGACGCTCGTGCCTGTGGAACGCTTGTGACTTTAAGCCTCGTACGTTCGGTGTCCGAGTGTACTTAGATGCTGAGTTAAGAGTACTCTTTAGAGTCAATCTCAAGGTTGTAGTAATAATAGCCGGTAGATTTTTTTGAAACATTATATGCTGAATACCCTTAGATAAAAGAATACCCACATATGTATATATCTTAGTCATTGCATCGATAGGATCTTCGCTCTCGTTCTCTAGCTATGTAGTCCGTAACTTTTATCTCAATAAATGTCCTGTTCTGCATGTATCTAGTCCCATATTCATATGGATATAACTGAAAGAATGTTTTGCGACAGGATTCGCAAAATAAACCAAAAATCACCAAACAGAACAGTAAGCAAACCAGTAAATTTTCCAATTTCGATATTATACATGAAAAGTCTGAATAGGAGAAGGTGCCCTGCTTTAGGCCATTTTGCTTTTCCAAGTTTTTTGTAACTACTTATGATTATATTTCAAAAATTGACAATAACAGTTCAAAAGTGTGGCCGCTAGACTATGTACAGAAATTTTTGTTTATAGATTTTTATCAAAATTATTACATAAAAAAATATTTTAAAAATATTTTGACATTCAATGTTTCTGTTAAAAAAAAACTTTTCAACCTTTCTACAGGTTTGAAAATAAATCAGAATCCTTGCGATGTTATGAATTTACTACTTGCTACATTCCAAACATTAAATATAAACGAAACTCCAATATACATGAGGGAAATTGAAATAAAAGAACATTTAGAAGCAATTTTGTTGGATGCCATGGAAAAATTTAACGGGGTGGAGTTGATGGTTGAAGAGTCCTTAGATTTTCAAGAACCTTTAAAAAATGTAGATGCACAAATTATAGAGGTTGATGTTGAAGCAGGTGGGCATTACAAGCAAAATAAGGAATTGATCATGAAGATTTTCGCTTCCGCGCTTTTTGAGCATGGCTTGCTAAATTTAAAAGCAAACACAGAATCGTTTCCAGAAAAGTAAACCGGTTTGTTACCAGAAAGGCATTGGAAAATGTCAACGAGTTAAAAACGAAGGTAGATAAATTTGTAGCATGTGAAGCAAGAGATAACGAATGTTGGAGTACATAATGTTTCTCACTCGGATCAAAGTGGCTTTCAATTGGAAATCGATTCCGGGAAAACTTTAGGTGTTGAAGGAGAAAAAAATTTGGAATGCGTTGTCCGGTCTATTTCGTGCACCTTCCATAGTTACACTATCCAACCACTAATATCTGCTGACGGGAAACTTCTTTCACTTCTATTCCTAGTTCTAAAAGAACCGAGCGGAAAATTTGGACCAGTAGTAGAAGTCAATCTGTTCAAGCCCGAAAATGTTCATATAGAAGCATCCAAATCTGGGAAACTTACATTAGGTAACATTACAGTATCTACTTCTATTAAAAATTTGTATGAAAGCAATGATAATTGCTTTTATTATTTGCAGATCACTTTAAGATTCGGTTGGAGGATATTTATTTTTCAAATGTAGAACCAAATAGCATTTTACTCCATAATTCATGGAGTGGTTAACATTTTGGAAAAATTATGTGCGTGACTTTTCCGATTCTGCTATTTTGATGAATTACGATATTAATTTACATATCAGGAATAATATCACTGAGCTTCAGTCTTCGGTGCATAATAAATTAAGCTCTCCAAGATATACTAATCTTTTGAAATATTCATGGTACAATAGCGGATATATTGCAGAAATAACAGGTAAATTTGAAAATCCGGTGGACTTCAGCTTCGGTGATTCCTGTAAAACTCGTTGTGATGTATTAAGTTGTACTAATATTGCTGCAAGTCGATGTATATGTTGTAACAAATCACAATCTTTCAAACATTTTTTTAACCAGTATCACTATTGTTCAAAGTTTGAAGAATAAATCTTTGTTTAGGGAAAAATACCCTCTTCGATGCTATTTATCTCTTAAAAGTACTTAAATACCTTTATCCTCTTTTTTGTATGCGACACGTATCTTTCCGGATTTTTTTGATAAATTTTAGACTTATTTTGCTATTTCTTACATAATTAGGGGGCAATTTACCTCCATGTGATTTCTTCATTCATGTTGGATGGACTTTATTTTATATCCATCGGCATAAAGCAACTTTTCCAATATTTTTTATGTTAGAAAAGCACATATTATCATAGACATAAAATAAACGGTGTTTAGGGAGAGCTAACCCCCATTAATATTTTTTAAAAACTTTTTTTGTCGAATCACGTAAACTTTATTTTTGTCTCAACCACAAAATATGTATTTTTGAAATATTTTTCGTTAAATTAAAAAATTTTCAGCATAACTGTAAAAATATGTAGGGGTGTTTAATCACCTCAATATATATATATACACATATAATTAAAATTTGTCATAAGGACAACCGCAGGATTTCGCCGGGAGCAGGTGCTAATCTGAAAAATTGCACCCGCTTCCAGCGAAATCGCGGTAAAATTTAAGCCACAACCACGTCTCACAACCGTGAGATAGGTGGTTACAGTCTGTAAAGGAATCAATACGACGATCCAGCAAAAACCTCGTGCACCCTAAGAACACGGAGTGATCCAAGGACAACCGCCTTCTGCATTTTTCTCGCCAGTTTTCTAGCATATTTTTGACACGCAGAGATGCTTTTTAGGCCATTGGCAAGTGAAAGCTTGGCACCTCCAAGAGCGCCGATGATAAGGACGATTAGTTTAACAGAATATTCCAGGTACAATCGTTGAAACTCCCTTATAAGGTCTTGATACCTCTCTTTCTTTTCATTCTCCTTGGCTATGATGTTTTTATCAGCTGGTGCCGAAAATTCGATAACGAACATGGTTCGCTTCTCGAAGTCAAGAAGAACCATGTCAGGCCTCGAGTGTGCAAGATAAACAATTGTCGAGAATATAAAGTTCCAGTACATGCGGCACTTCCCATCCTCGACAATTGACTCAATTTCCCTAGGAGCATTTAGAGGAGCGATATTAAGGTGAATGCCGTAGGACTGACAGAGATGGTAATAAAGCACTGTTAGTGCCGCATTGTGCCTTTGAAAGTAGGTCGTTCTCGCGCGAGTTGGACAACTAGATATTATGTGAGCTAAATGCTCGGGGTGTGCATGGCACGCCCTGCAGCTATCATCAGGAATGTCTTGGCTCAAAATGTGGCGACGGTATGTTAAGGTGGAAATGACACTGTCTTGGCATGCAAAAATGAAACCCTCTGTACCAGACTTCAATCCGGGCGATTTAAGGAAAGCAAACGTTAGCTCACAAGACATTGACTGATCCTTCACATTTCTGTGGAAGATACCGTGCATGCTCTTATCGAGGAGCTGTTCACGGAAGTTTTTCTCTTGTGCTTTCTTAATCCGGGCATTCAGAAGTGAGTACTCGAAATAGATAAGATTTGATGCATTTTGCTCACCCCTAATACTGAAGTCAAGTCCGAGTGCTTCAGCAGCCTCCTCCGCTGCTTTGTACAGAAATGCTCCTTTGCCCACTTCTTCGTGATTCCTGACCATTTTAAGAAAAGGGTCTCTTCCATTTGCAACTCTATGTACCGTACCCAGAATAATCCTGTTGTGAAGACATTCAAAACTCAATATTCTGCGACACCCTTGACGGCGTGAGATGTACAGTCGCGGAACGGAAGTTCACGTGCATAACATTTCTTGTCCCGATATCAAGAGATCTGAGCTCGTTCTTCGTCCATGGAACTACTTTAAATGAATAAAGTAGTACCGGTACGGCAAGCATGTTCGTTGCAGATACTTTGCTCCTCGCCGACAGTTCGGAAGACCAAATTTGTCGGATGAGACTTTTTTATCTGCTTGAGAGAGTATCCTTTATAGATGTCACATCCTGAATGCGGCTCCGTGGCACGCCCAGGTATGTATAAGTCTCTCCAGCGCAAAGGTGTCGTATGGCGCTTCTATCAACGAGCTTAGTATCTTCAGGGATGCCATTAAGTTTTCCTCGCTTCAAATAAACTAGATGCTCTCTGTTTTTAGCATAGATATTAAGAACGTCCTTGTAAAATACATAAGTAACCTTGTACTTACGATCTGCAGGTTTGCCGCACAAGTACCCGTCGGAATGGCGCAGTGCTAGAGATAGTGGCAATAATGTAAGGCAAAAGAGGAGTGGGCTCATGGTGTCGCCCTGAAAGGCACCTCTCTGAAACGTGACCTTGTTAGTTGTTACACGATTTTTTCCAGATGAGATAGTAAATCTGGTTTTCCAAAGCGGCATCAATCTCTCTATGCAGCCAACTATTTGCGGATCCTTTAAGGTTTCCAAAAGACAGATGATAAGTCTATGGGATGTCGAATCGAAAGCTTTCCGATAATCAATACAGGCCATCGATAGGTCACGCCGGTAGAATGCTGCATCTTTGCAGACACATCTATCGATGAGCAGGTTCTCCCGACATCCGGCTACGCCTTTCTTTGAGCCTCGTTGTTCATACATTTCTTGCCACACAGGTTCAATTGCCCGAACAATCCTATCATATAGAATAGCTGTGAATATCTTATAATGCGTGTTCAGACAAGTTATGCCTATTTTCGGCAGCACATAACTCCTTGAAGCTATTTATATTTTCTGAGTCTTCGTCTAGTCTATGCTGAACTTCGTAGACTTCTCTCCAAAATAGTTCGACCTCCTCTGGTTTGGGTGGGTGTTCGACAGTAACTGGAGGGTCTTGGAAAAGTCGAGATGGGTCAGAGAGAAACTGCTGATTCTCTCTGACCCACCTCTCCCTCCGCTCTAGACTTCTCTTAACGGCAGATAGTATCCGTATTCTCTCAACAATATGCTGCCTGACAGTCAGCAGCTTTGACTTGTTAAGTTTGTGATAACGGGTCCGGAGTTCGCGCGCGAACTTTCGAACCTTGGCGGTAAAATTCCTGCCAGATGTGATATAGTTAATCACACATTGAATGCGGGATGCGTACTGTCTTGCCCAGTCTATCTTTATGGCAAGTTGATGCATTCGTCTTTTGGTCTTATGATCAGCCGTTGGTTTTGATTTCCGTTTCGCATCGGCCAAAGCTCTCGCTGCATTATAAACACCATAATTGATAGCCCAGAGGTCGGATTCACCGGAAAAATGTCCACGAAGCTCGTCATCCATTTTAGCCAGATCTTTAGGCTTGAGAGAAACCTTGGTGTTGATGTTTCTTCGGTCGTAAAGCATCGCTCTTCATCTATTGGATGCCTGCCCGCGGTTGGTCTTAGTGTCGCCTCTCTTTCTTTGTTGCCGGCTTGTTCCAGCTGTGGTAGAGTAGGCGTTCCGCTTACATAGCCCCTTTTACGGAGTAGTTCAGCATGGTTTCGCAGACGTTGCTGCGAAAAGTGCGATAGCTCCGGGTGTTTCTCGCACCGCAGAGCATGCAGCCGTGCCATGTAACCCCGTTCACGGGCCACACTCGCACCGTAGCACTCTAGCAAGTCGTAATTCAGTTGCTCCGTCCACCCGAGGTCGCGAGAGGAATCAAAACCGAACCGAATATATATATATATATATATAACCACCTATCTCACGGTTGTGAGACGTGGTTGTGGCTGAAATTTCACCGCGATTTCGCTGGAAGCGGGTGCGATTTTTCAGATTAGCACCCGCTCCCAGCGAATCGATACTTGAGACCCCTATCTTTGAGGGGCTGTTTCACCCCCTTAACGTGTTTTTCGGCAGATATAAAGAATGCGTGTCGCTTAGTTTTTCGAGAACTACAACATATTTAAGGGAGAATGAAATAGGCGAGGGACACCTGAAATACTTTCCTTGTTAGAGCGAGGATAAGTATAGTAATTCACCAAACATAATTGTTGAATTAAATTACTATAGTCGGACGATTTCCCAGAATTTAAAGCTCAAGACGAACCCTGAAGGGAGAAAAACAAGTCGCTGGAACATTTTTGAAGTAAACAGTCAGGGCCTCTTGACCCGTTTCCAGTTGGAATGCCTGCTATTGAACAAAATGCTTGACTGAGTAATCGTGCACTACGGCCCTTCTAACACGACTTTCGCAATTGCTCTCGCCCTGCTCCCATGAGAAACTGCAGGCCCCAGCAGTTCTAGGCAGGCTGAAAATTGGGGGACTAAAATCGAGAGTTGAATTTATTTATGACTTTAATCAAAGTTGACGCTTGGGAGGCCCAGTTAGAAAAGCGGTAGAAAAAAGTATCCTTTGAGTGGCAATAGTGACCTCGAAAGGCTATGTGAATTGCCTATATAATCAGACAAATATGGAGCCTATCTTCATTTGTTCTCTAGATAATATATTTTGAAGTAAATCCCCGTCAAATGTAAATTATTCTGTATTTTAGAAGTGTCACGCAAGTATGGCATTAATCAACGTTGCTAAAATATCTAGGATTTTTTTAGATTTTTTTAAACGCCAGCCGCGTTTTGGAACAGGTCAAAGTGGCCCGGGTAAATTTGCTTCGCCTTGAGTTTGACTTGGTTATGTCTTGAGTTCGTCTCCAAGACATCGATGTCTAGCTGCGTCTCAAAACTGAGTCGCGACATAGGACTTTGCCTTACTTTTAGGGCCGCGGAAAGTAAAACGGCGTCAACTTGTCTCAAGTCGAACTTTGTCTTGGCTGAGACTACGTTTACTTGTCTTAATATGAACCTTATATTGGCTGAATACGTTGATTGAATACATTTATTGTATACAAATATACACGATTGTTTAATAATTAACAAAAATTAGCTTTAATGACTGTCAGAATGATTCTTTTTGTTAGGATAGGTATATGCACAAAGTTATAAACCGCTTGTCTTGGAGTCATAAAAATTCAACTCAAGAGATAAAATGTATTCAAGGCGCATAGAAACTTGTCTCCAAATCATAAATTGAGGTCTCGCTCCGACTAAAAACTGAGACATGCTCAAGTCGAACTTTTCGACTTCAGCATGCCTTGATTGCAGGCTATTCAAGTCAAACTCAAGTCGAAGTATTGTTACTCGAGCGAAGCCCGAATCGAGTAACCATCGAAACAAAAATATCTTGTTTGGTCTTCCTCTTGTCTGTCAAATTTCAGCATTATTAAAATAAATACATTTTATGGGTAGAAATGATTGAGGTCTATTGACTTGCATAATTGTATTTGTAGCCATTAAAAACTCAATTATATACGCCCAGTCAAAAATACTGGCACATAAATTCACATAGGCTTTTGCGTAAAATACTAGTCGTAAATATATTTAAAAAATGCACGTGACCTGTAAACGTTATCTTTTAAATCTTTTAATGCTAATGTCTTGTAAATTGCAAGAGATGCTTGATTTCACGTTACCATTTTCAGTTGGGCTTCATTAAGCTTCCATTGCTAGTGTACTGAAAATTATAGGAGTGATGTTACATTATTATATATTTACCAATAGAATTCAGAAATACGGCCAAAGCGAAAATCAGAGCACTGATGAAGATCCTCATTTTCTATGATAGATATCACTGATTTAGCAAAAAATCGGCTGGTAGCGTAAAATTAGTGAATATTTTGCAAAGATATTTTCTTAAACCCTTATAATACACTAATAAAATTATCTCAATTTACCTCATAAATTAAAGCCACGATAGAGATAGCGTTGATGGGAATAACAAAAATGAGATATTTCAGGAACATGTTCACACTGAATTTTTTATTCTGTTTTGTAGGATATATTTGGCGAAAGAAATCAGGCTACGCAAAAAGTAATTCGAACCTATGATCGTCGTTTAAGCCAATATTCCAGTAAAGCACATTTTTATTTTTCAAACGTTATCTCTGCCGAGATTACACTCCCGATATCAGCCGTCTTCGCATACTTACGTTTTCCGCGACACGTATTTTAACGCACTTATTACTGTGACTCTAAGTACCTGATTCTCGGCGATTTCCTAATTTAGAGCGCAGACACAGGGAGTGTTAGTCTAGGCGCCAAGGGGTCCGAAAAGCAGCGTTTGGCGGCTCACGAGCCAGCGCTGCTGCGCGTGGCGGAAGGCCCGTGGCCTACTTATAGGGGCTTAAGAGGGGGGGGGGAGGTAATGTTTTTAAATTATTTTTTTTTGCATTTTTTTTATTTGATTTTCTGAATGGAGAACCTTTCAAGAATATTGTGTGAACATTTGAGATGAATCGGAGAAAATGTAACAAGGATACAGAGGTTTTAGAAACCGCGTCTCATACACGACTCAGCCCAAGAAAACACGACTCAGAGCTGAAAAACAGACAAAAGAAGGCAGGATGCGTCGCTGGAAGGAGTAAAAAGATGCTTTAGACATCATGGACGATAGCAACATTCTTTATCGACCTAGCATCGATGATTCAGTGTGAGGAAAGCCGATAAAACTCGCTTATGAACGTTTCATTCCAAATTGTTTAGTAGCGTTTTTCCCACAACTCACGTTTCCAAAGTCGGTGCCCCTCCAAACTTCAAAACTATTGCACGGTTCCTTCTGAAATTTGGAACACGGTTTCTGTACATAATTTATGAGATAACGCTGAAAAGTTTTTTTAAAAATTATCAATATTTTTTATTTTACAATAACAAATTACCCGATTTTTTTCGCAAAAAACGCGTTTTTCACTTCAAAGTGGTTCGAAACGGCCCGCACCAAATCGTCGGAATAATCTCAGCTGGAGTATTCTTAGTGAAGAAGCCCGATGGAGTACATAAACTTCACAGATCGCAGCTTTTATCTGCCCCCACACCACAAAATTTAGTTCCACTTTTGCCTATAGAACAAAGAAAGAACGTACCAGACGGTCCTCAGGAAGCAGAGGAACAGGACGAGGAAGACTTCGTGGTACCCGCGGAGGTTCCCGACGAGAATGTGGAGGAAGATAGTAGCATCAATCTGCCAGTCACCGAACAGGTGCACCGGGCTGACCAAGTACAAGCACCAGAAGTGAAAGAGAATGGCTTTGCTGCCGAACGGGTGCCTTTGTATTCTGACCCAGGTCGACGCCGACAACAGTGTAGGACTCGTCGGAAGGAAGACCTGCCAGTCGCCGAACAGGCGCACCAAGCTTACCGAGCACCAGAAGAAGAGACTGATGGGGGTTTTTCAGCTGCTGAACAAAAATATGCGGCCCTCTACCCATTCACAAGCGTCTGGGATGCAGAAGCTACGGATAATGAAAATTCTAGCCGAAAAATCTCCTGCCGCGGTACAACAAATTTAAGAGATATGGCCGGACAGCCTAGTCCGTTTAGCGCGACGCAGCGATCGCCACTAGCAAATCAGGGTCACTTAGCCGACCAAAATTTATCCTACCATCTGCCAGCCAGACGGCACTCTTAACACGTTTCTCTGGGTCCCTGGAAAAACCCAGACCTAGTCTAAGTGACAAATCGCTCGTTTGCCAAAAGGCCCAAATCAAGCACATCTATCTCTCTCTTATTCTTTTTCTTCTTCTCACTCTACGACTACCTCTCCCTTCACTGCCCCTTTTCTGTCCTTGTTTCTCCTACTCACAGCAGCCTATGAAACAAAACGAATGTCTATATTTGGTTTTTTTCTAATAAGCTGGCCAACTTATTGCGAGAAAGAAAGAAGTATGAGATTTTTCTACCAATTGTTTTAGAAAAGAATTTAATACCATTTATCAAAATTGCCGTCAATTCGAATCATTTCGTCATAATTTTTATCAATAAGGCACCGTTTTTTTCTTACACGAGCTGGGTCGAACGTTCATTAGCGTCTAGTTATTAGTTATTATTTTACTGTTTTAATAATTCTATTATAATAATATGTGAATAATGATTTCAAATGTATATAACTGACAATAAAAATAATAAATTAGTAAATCGGGTAATTAAATTATAATTATATGGTATGACGAATAACAGCATGACAATACTAATATTATTATATTATCCTTATTTTGCTTCTTCACTATTTCAATTAGTTATTAGGTGTTTTAGTTTCTAATTTTTAGTACTATATTGTCAGAGAAAGCGTGTTTCCTATTAAATTTTAGAATGCTGTATCCTAATCATTGATGAGTTTAATCGGCGAACTTTAATTCCAATTATATTCTTGTAATTTTGCATTTAATTTTCTCACGAAAATTAGCCATAAAGTTTATTCATATTAGTATTTAATTTGAAATAATATTGAAGTTGGAGTAGCGCGCGCTGCTCTCGAGACCTAGCGGGTGGAAAGTGGGTGGCGATCCCACCCCAGTTTTGTTCCTTCCTTCTCGTAGTCCGAACTCACGGGATTGGTCGTTTATTCTGTTATTCGTGGGTCTAAACCTATTTATTCTGTACGTGTTGACAGTATTATATTAGGAGCATTCTTAATTTGTTTTCTTCCATTCTAAACCTGCCCCCCCTCTCACGCTTGAACGTAACAGTTCGTTGGTGAGCTTCACCATTTGAACCAGCGGGAGAGTTGAAAGGGCCCTACGTCTTTTCTTCCTACCTACACGCCTCCCCTCACATTCTGTGTCGTCATATATTGTGTTATTCGTGGGTATTAACTTGTTTGTCGTGAAATTCATGTGTCTAAGCTTGTTTATTGTATGCGGTTGACGGTATTATATTTGTTGCATTCATAATTTGTTTCCTTGCATACTAA
>NC_046657.1:160589589-160627509 GCF_010883055.1 Belonocnema kinseyi
CCCCCCCCCCTCCTAATTTTAATACCACGATCAGGCGACACTACCATAGTTAGGACCAGCGGGAAGAGCGTAGACTTATTCTCGTGCCATCCTCACCCGCTTAATTCTCTTATTTTTCATTCTCGAACTAACTATTTTCACAATGACGTTCCGCAGGCCATGGGCTGGAAAAGACCAGGAAAGCACCAACGCCGCGCATAGGCGAAAGGACTAGAATCTGCCACTCGCGCTGGAGTTTTTAACTGCAATCCAGCGCACCCTGGATATGAAACCGTGCGTGATGAGTATCTTGCTGCATCCAGGGAACCTTGTTTGAATCGGACATCCGCTAGAGAATCGGAATACCTAGACATTCCGTTGGATTTCTCGCCACTCAGTTCGCCTCGGCAGGAAAGTCGGCCTCCTTTACTAGCCGACCTCTATCATCCCCCAGTCAACGTCAACCCTCGTACCGCTCGCCGGATCCCTTCTCCAGTTGAGCCACCTGTGATTCCGGGTCTCATCACCCCTGCTAGAGGTCGGCGCACACCATGGCCTCCATCTTCACAGTCGCCTCGCTACCTCCTTCGGCGATATCGCTCGAAATCAGTGCAGACCGGTACCGTTAAACGCTTACTCATCCGGGATACGCGTTTCAATGATCTTCCTGAAAGCGTCACGACCCACCCATTCGTACCGTGGTCCGTATGAACGAGGAGCGAAACTTCATGATCTCACTTTACTTGGACTCACTTCCCGTCGACTTCACATCTCCGGGCTGTTGTCTTCCAACTCAGACGTTCTGGTCTTTTCTGCCAAACACCCCCACTCCTCTGTTAAAACTGTCTTCAATTTCAATTATTTCCACTTCCAGGAGTAACAAGTATTACAAATAACTAAAAAAAATACATTAATTATAACGTTGATCTATTATTAGGCCTGGGACTCAATGGAAATCATTCTGTGTTCAGCGCTGAAAAACCACGAAATATATAATCTAATACAATTTAATGTAAATATAACACCAAATGCCGATAATTAATCAACGGTTTATTAACTGATTTTAAATGAAAATAATGCGATTCAAAATATTGAAGATAAAATTAAAATGTAACCAAATCTAATATTTTCATCATTTATAAACCTTTACTGCCATATTTTATAATTTTACACCGATATGTAAAGAATATTAAATATTCGTTTCTTTTCTACCAAATAATAAATCAATTATTTGTGAAATATCTGGAATTAAATCATTAGTTCTTTAATAAATAATAAGATAAAAGTTATTAGACTTTTTATATTACATATTTTTTGAAAATATATTATTTATATTCATTATATTCCATAACATAAACTAGCAATCCACGAAAACTTACTTGTTACAAATTTGCATCACAAGGTCACTGAGAGATTGAAGGTTTTGTCACTCACCGCTATAACACCTAACTTAGGTAACTTAACTGTCAAAGTTAATAAGCTTTATGAGAATACCTTTGTTGATATGTTGCGACTTGCACACATTTATATTCCAAATTTCACTTCTTAGTTTAACTGAACATTACACACTAGTGGCGTATCTCCAGTTCTAAGCTCGTTGAAGATTCTGTCTCGCTTTGGAGCAAGATGTTGCTGCTCAGTGATTTCCATTTTCCGGGCTGCTTTTTTGTCAGTAAATTAGAATGTACAACAGAACTGTTACTATATAATAAAGCTCGAGGCGGCCCTGCACGAAAGGGTTGCTGGGCCGCATCTGAAATGAGCCGAAAACCGCCGACGAGTCCCGAAGTTATGGGCGACGGAACGTACCGTCGTCAATCTCTGCTTGTTCGCTCGGTCGTTCACCGTTTTCCAGCTAGTGCTAGTGCACGCGTGCTCTCGATCCCGCCTTGTACTGCCTCCTAGAGAACCTCTCCACCACGACGTCTCACGTTTCGCATCAACCTGTTGGTTGGAGGTTCGACCCCAGCTTCCACTACTCTGACCGGAAATACCGGGTTCCAATCTGCTTACCGGTTACAAGAATGTAGGTGGTAATAAAGCTCGCATTTTATCCCTTAAAGGAATTTTAACTTTTATTGTGTCTTCACCTTCCTCTCGGCAATCCATTTTCCTATTTCCCTCCTCTGAATTACCACCGTAATAAATCATTAAAAGGAAAAATTCGGAGCAAATAAAAAATACATAAGATAAATACACCATCCAGTGACATGCGACCAGTTAGTGATATAGTGGATTCATTTCTTTATTCAAACATTTACTTGAAGCATAAAGTAAATAATTACATACTTAAAAGCAGCATGCTTTAATTTAAAATTGCATATAATTTTGTCGAAGAAATAATTTCCAAAGCAATATATAAAAAATATTCAAAAACCAGGGCTGCCATCAAGACGTGCGCGTCTTGCTGTTACATCTTTATTAGTAGGAAGAGTGTTCAGTATAATATTAACCGGTCCGAGAATTAGTAAAAGGGGTAGAATAGTGACAGGATCAAGGAAAATGTATTTCAAGGAGAATCAGTAATTTTTGGAGTGAAAAAATTATTATTGCTGTTAACTTTAATATTTTCTTTAACTTGCCTCCAACTTTTATGGTCATTCGTATCGCGAAAATCTTTAAAAGTCTGTTGTTAGAGTCGCGTATCAGTAAAACGCTTGGCGGTTAAGATGTCCAGGAGCACAACCATACGCGTATATGGAATAATAACAGCCTACGTTTGATACGGTGTGGATTCTGTTCTTACGTAGTGTATGACCTTCCTTAAAAAATACAAGTGTTAGTGACTGGTCACAAAAGAGTGAGCCAGCACAAGTATCATGTTAAAGTTACACAAAGAGACGACGGTAATCGCGATTGTTGAGAGAAATATTATTATGAAAATAAAGATATTATAATAAAAAAGGACTTATCATAAAAGTAATAAAGAAAAGATACTTGCATCAAACATACAAAAGTACATTGACTGAAAATATAATGATGATTTTACATTTCAAAATAAGAATGAAGTAACTCCTATTGTCAACAAACATTGACCTACTGAAAAACCCCCAAAAATAGGAATAGATGGAAAATAATATTTTCAAATTAAAATCATTTCTTGAAAAAAGATCCTACTTTATCCTCACTCCATTGGGAATCAAACCACAAAACTTCTGATTTCCGTTTAGGTGCTTTTCCAGTTAAGCTATTAGAGGGATCAGAATAATAATTCTTCATTCAAGAAAATAACGCTAATTTTTAGCTAGGTGTTAATGGTACAAGTATTTATTTTAAAATTTATCTGCTATACCTTTCGAGATTGTACCTTCCCGACAGTAGATCAACCCTCCAATCCATGAAGGCAGAAAATCTACACAATATCGATCAAGTTAAGAATCTTCAATAACAGAAAATGCTTAACGTCTTAATAAAACTAGATGGAAAATTATATTTTCAAATTAAAACAATTTTGGACGAATAGCGGGAAGTTGTCATTTTTCTTACATTGACAATTGCATTTAAAA
This sequence comes from Belonocnema kinseyi, assembly GCF_010883055.1. Lineage (NCBI taxonomy): Eukaryota > Metazoa > Arthropoda > Insecta > Hymenoptera > Cynipidae > Belonocnema > Belonocnema kinseyi. The sequence continues at coordinate 160,593,075 of NC_046657.1, forward strand.
TATTTTGAAATCAGGTTGTGGCAAACAGTGCCAAATTTTGTAAACCATATTTTGTACTTTAACCATTTTTACACATCGCTACCACTTATGGTGTACCTTAGAGTGCGTTGAATTTGTAGTCTTAGCACTGTGAGAGCGAATCGGATTCCCTATTGCACACTTCCAACTGACACAAGCGAAGAACTGAAAAAAGGAGAACGAGTTTATTGAACGGAATTCGTTGGGTATGCTTACGGTGTCGAAATCACCACGGTTTTGTGAAAAAAAAAACACGAAGAATGTCAAACTGTGCAAAACGTTTGTTGGCACTAAGCCTTTTTTGAGAATGAATCCAGTCAGTGAGCCATCAAAAGTTTCTCGTCACTTTAAAAAGAAAGATCCTATATTGATGTAAATTTTTTATAAATTATTCGTGAGTATAACGCGCATTTGGGCGGTGTGGATCTAGTGGACACTTATATGGGTCGCAATGGAATTCAAACCAAAATATATGATATGGCAAGTAGGATTTTTACCATCTTTTCGACATAGCTACAACCAACGAATTCATTTTGTTTCAGAGACTTATGGCTGAAAAAAATCGAAATGCCGATGATTCTAATAATGATAATGACAAAAAGATAAAGTAAATGCCGATGTGTGAATTTTGCCTGAGCCTTGCGAAAGAACTCTGCACTTCTGTTAAAAGACGATCCAGTTGGCCATCCGTCATCCCGCATTGAAGCACAGCCAACCACAAGCAATATTGGTAGGAAAGCATCTCATTCAGTGGCAAGTGTCAGATTCGACCAACTAAGTCATTTTCCCAAACAGGGATCGAAAGAATCGTCCAAATTTGGTAAAACATCTGATACATACACGTTTTGTACTAAATTTAATATCCATTTGTGTTTTTCCAAAGCAAAAAACTGTTTTATAATTTATCACTCAAACGATTGATTCATTGTCTATTATTTTTACCTGTTTAGTTTAATGCTTTGAGCATTTACTTTAAATAGAAACGCTTTTTTGGTACTTGGATTATACAGCACCCGTTTTTTTGTGCGAACCTATTTTAACCTTCTACAGACGGCCTTTCACTTTTTTCAGCCCTCGATTTCAGACAAATTTTTCTTGAGAAACGGACTTCATATTCTTTTTTTGCAGCCCCAAATCATGCTAGAACCAAAAATCTCATAAAAAATTACCTCTTATTTCGATTCCGGCGTTTAAAGGGTTAAATATATCAAAGCTATGAACAAGAATTCAGTAGATATTGGCTGACCTTCTGTTCTTGATGATTGCTATCCCCGTAGGCCTAAAAAATTAGATCCAACTAATTTATATGAATTCTTAAGTGTTATATTTGAAATAAAATATAAACGAATGATTAAAGTATCATGAAAGTTTAACTGAAATAGAAAAAGTATTCAGTAATGTTTAAAGACAAATTAATCTTTAAAAACAACATATAGATAAAAAAGTGGACAATAATGAAAAAAATCGATACATTTTAGTCGTGTCATTTTGGACGTGAATGAGGCTATGAAAGACTTACGGGGCATGAGTAAAATAGTTGATAATGTAGATGTTGTGAGTATAATTGTATATTTTAATTCGGATCAGAAAATAGTATGTAAGTGGTGAAGGCGGAACGGGGAAAAGTGATCTTAACAAAACCATTACATATTGGCTGCACAAAAATTAGGTAAAGATACAGCAACAAAAGCACCAACAGGTATCGCGACATTCAACGTTAATAGTATAAACATTCACTCGCTACTTCGTTTATAAATTGAACATGGAAGTTCAACGAAATTTGCACTATTTTCAAATATGAGATTGAGAACTATTAGAGGGGAGTTTGTAATGTAATGTTGATATACATACACATGCACCTGAAAGGAATTTTCTACACTAAACATGATGAAAAGCCTGGTTTACAAAGGAACATATTTTGATTTTTAAAGACTTTATCACAACTTTCTCCCGACAGTGAGGATCCAGTTTTTATTTACCTTGCTATAAATAAGGCTGCAAAATATGTCGGTTCTTGAGCTACTTACAATCTATGGATGGAACTATTTACTTGCTTAGAATTTTTATAATTAACATGAGACGAAAGTTTTTGTTCAACTGCTAGTTATTAGCCGGTCAGCTACTAGTTACTCGCGGACTTAAAACTATATGGAAGCCCATCAGCCGTTGGATTTGCTTCCTTTATTATTTTAATGACTTAAAAAACGATTATTTTTTACTATAAGTATATTTCGCTAAGCCGCGCCATACCTGAACCAGGCCGAACTGTTCAGGAGATTAAAAAGAAGTCTTGGTTTGATTCTGTGAATTTTTATCTTTTACAACCTGTAACCGTCTGTTTTCATGGATAGACCTATCATTTACTCCAGTGAACGCTTCAGTAGAGCCACAGTTAGATATAGTGGTAATTTAGGGCAGGTCGTTTATAAGCTGACGTACCCTTTACCAGGTGTACGGCTATTGCTGCGCCTACACCTAGTATACTTTCGATGATCAGAGCTTCATGCAGGAGATGTCAAGAAGGTCGCCCAGGTTGCCCTTCGCCTGGTGCATCGCGGCTGCGATGGCTCTCGTGGTTTGACGCATGCAAGCATTTTTAGTGGCCGTTTTGCCGCTCCCGACAATATGCTCCAAATGTGCGACTGCGATTAATTTTAGTGTCTCGCCGTCAGCCGCTTAGCGGGTGACCAAAGGAGATGGTTGTAGGGCAAATCGATAGGAAAGTAACTGCAGTCCTTGGAAGAAGGTAGTCTAGAAAGTCCGTGGTACTGCAATCAAAATGGACAGATTTTGCTGTTGCTGGTCCATCCAACGCAGCTGAAATGCAGATAGAAAGTAAAACAGACTCTGGTTCGGACGAAGAGTTTAAAATCAAAATCAAAGGAAATAGCCCAGGAATTTCACAAAATAGATCTTACAAGTTCTTACAAGTTTTGCTCTTATCAGTAGCACAGATAACTCATTTGTGATAGATAATTCTGAAATTCAAAGAGTCAAAACAGTAGTTCGTCGTAGTCATGAGTCCCCTGCTGTTGTCCTTCTTAAAAACCCACTTCGCGGTTTTCACTTTGAAGGCCGTCAGGATAAAATTAGTGTACAATTTAAAGAAGGGGCAAAATACTATCGGTGGATTCACACCAAGAAATACAGTTCATTTGTGCAAAAACCAGGCTCGCGTTATAATGGCCATGTAACTCCAGCATCTGTTTCAGCAATTTTGATTTTAAAATTCATTCTTAAGTTTTTAGATGAAAATCATGGGAGACAAATTCTTGTTGCTGTTGGTTGCGATGGAACTAACGTAAACACCGGGAAAAAGATGGTGTAATTCGTTTGTTGGAGAAGGAACTAAAACATCCATTACAATGGATTGTTTGTCTGCTCCATATGAATGAGTTGCCTCTTAGACACCTTATGCAGTCTCTTGATGGTACCATCAGTGGCCCTAACACTGTTTGTGGCATAATAGGCAAACAGCTAGAGAAACGTGAAAGCTTTCTTATATGCAGCTTTAAAAATTGGATGTTTATCTGTCGGATGTAGATGCTGTAGAGCTGAGTGAGGACCAGAGGTACCTGTATGCCACTTCCGTGACCATTCAATCAGAAGTGTCTTCTGAGGACCTAGCGAGGAAAGGCATCGATCCTCTTGCACACTCAAGGTGGGTAACCGCAGCAAACAGAATATTTCGTCTTTTCGTAGCATTAGTCAGGCCATCCGCTAATTTAAAAGCTCGATGACAGCAAGTTGCTTTTTGACATAGTGGATAGATCAAGGTATTTGTCTAAGAAACATCGTGATGTTGTCAACACGGTCATGAGCATCAATGCGTACTTGCGCACCAAGAAAATTTTCTTCTGTACATGTTTGCCGACGAAAGACAGGAAATTATAAAAATAGCAGTTCAAAAAATTATGTTAAATGAAGAGCAGGCTGCGGCTGCTGAAGGCGAGGGCGGAGACACAGATCCACGCATTTTCCCTGTTCCTATTCTAAATTTTCAAGTAACACAGTACACGGAAATGGTAAATTGGTGGAAAGAACGGTAAAACTTGTCACCCTAGCCGGAAAAAGCGTGCGTGGTACAGAAGGACGTGACGGGTGCATTAAATCCACACTCAGGTTAAGAACAATTATATATATAAGTTTAATACAAGGAAAAATTTTGGCGCCGCATCAAGCTCGGACTTGAAATCTGACTCTTCGGTGTGAAAGAGTTCTCCCATTTATTGTTGGTCGTTTGGGATGGGAGAGGGCGGTAACCGACGTGCAGCCACCTTCTCGTGGTAGTTTCTGAGCCGTTTTTACCATCCAGAAAACGGGCGCAGAGCTGCACATTCGGGAGGGGGGGGGTTCCATAACTCGCCACCTCACCTCCAGCGCAATATTTCTTTGTCCCTAACTCTTTGTGGCACAAACCTAGGTATATGCCGTATTTGCTACAATCCACTCAAATTTCACATTTTCCGGTATTTTTCCATCTGGTTTTCGGGGCTAAAATAAAAATCCTGGCACAAACAACCGTTTTCATGGTATGTCGAGACACATATGATCCCACGAGCTAAAATATACCTGTACCGACCTTCGGGTCACCGTACAAAGCTACGAACGAATTCGCATGTTTTCATGAAAATTTCAAAATTTCAAGGGCACTGTGGTTATAGTAAGCTTCGATAAAATTTAAAGAGAAAAATTGTAAGGTATATTTTTTGAATAAAATATCCAAGGTATGGGATTTTTATGTGAAAATAAAAACTGAATATTTTATTTCAGACTCCCAAATACTCAATAATTTTATTAAGATTATAAGTAAAAGCAAAAGATTGAAATTATTTTATAATATAAATAATGTGAGCATTTTTACAGAGCAAAGAATATTTCAATATACACTATTACATTACTTCGGACACTCTTCGATATTTTATAAATATCTGAATAAATAATTTGCTGACTAAATTAAAAAATAATTCTTGGATAGCTCATTGGCGTCTGTCTTCGACCAGACTGTACCTTCTAGACTATACGGTCTAGATCAAGTTAGACCTGTGCGATACCTGATAACATACTGCTGTTCCTTTTCTTCTCATTGCGAAGTGTTAGGAAAATGCCATTGGCAAACAAATGAATGGTCGAGAACCGTAAGAGGCTAGCTAAACAAATTTTCAAAATTCACTTTTTTGGTTTTTGTATTGTCTAATCTGTCCCACGTGCCGTGCTTTTTCAGAAAGTGAAAAAATAAAAATTTACTTATTTAATCAAATAACAAATTTCCTTGAAAGGCTACCCCAGACGTACTCGGTGAACAGTCTTTCCGTTCTACTGAACAATTTTCTGAATAAGGGTTAGTCCCTTATGGTTCCCGGCCATTCAGATAATAACATAATACAGTGAGTTTTTAATGTAGTTTTAATTGATTGAGTAGTTACGAGGTTCTATTAAACTAAATTTAAGCCAAATATGCGCACACTGAAAATATTTGGTCCGTGATCACAGAATTTCGGTGAACCTATACAGGAACTTCTGAAATCAGACATTATCATACAATTCGCTGAATTAGCCAAGCAGCGATGTTGTTTTTTATAAGAAAACATTCTTAAAACATCTTAGATACAAAATAATGAAAAATATCGCTGTTTTTCACATTTTTTGGCAAAAGCCATTTCAATGAATCGACGTTTTCTTTTCACTTCGGAGCGCAAACTGTACTGTATTTTACTTCGTTTTTTTTCGTTTAAAAGAGATGTTTCTGTTCGTATCCTTCTAAACAATGTTGGTGCGCTTCATCGTATGATTTATAGTATGCTTGCTGAAGTGCTGCAAGGTTTGCTTGATGGTTTACTTCATAGTTTTCAGGATCGTTTGATTGACGCATTGCTTGGTAGTATGCTTGCTGGATTGCTTTAAGGTTTACATGATGGTTTTCTTGCTGACTTTCTTTATATTGTGCTTCTTTGTGAGCATGCAGGATTACTTGTTCTTTCTCTCTACGTAAAGTAGCGGCTTCATCTATCTTACGCGCATACCATATGCGGTGGTCAATACCCATTCGATCAAGTTCATCATGGGATAGCCATACAAATTGTCTCGTAAGTGTGTTATATACACGATAAGTGTTGCCAAACGAATCATATAAACGTTCGATGAGATCTCTGTACTTCCATCCAATGACGACATAATCCCTTGCTACTAAATATGATTTTTTATCGAATGTTTGTAGCTTCTCATCAACTTTTTTTCGTAACTCTCTTAACTCTTCAGTATCTTCGTATTTAAATATACGGATAGCAGGAAATACATTTCCACAAGATGCAGGAAATAATTCCTTCAATCTCTCGGAATCTGATTCTGTAAAAAGAGCTAAAAATAGGTCAATTTCACTACTTATAATATTATATGAGTTAAAAAGATTACAGTGAAACCCTTCTATTGTGCCGGTTTCGGGGTGGCAGTGGTGGGGAAATAACCTTATACACTGTAACTTAGCTTAAATCGCTTTGGTTTGTCACGTTTGTATGACCACCACCCACTCGCCGCAGCTTCGTTTACTCCTATCCTCAGCGCGGCGTCAATTCTCGGAAAGGCTGTAAAAGGGAGCGCTATTATTCATAGTTTATGGTAGAGGATTAAGAGTCACAGAAGAAGCCTCAGCCTTATTCGTATCCTATTATAAGGCAATTTTATTCCAGCAATTTGATCTCCACGAATATGATGAAAATTTGTTTGCCACTTTATCAATTTGAAAGCTGTGTAAAGCAATTGTCACCAATTATTATTTCTGCTGACGGATAATTGTTTTTTATCAAGGGGAAACCTTAGCTTTTCATAGGCATGTTTATGTACCGATACATAAAAATGTATAAGGCAGCGGAAATAAAAAATTTCAGCAATTGTCTCAAACAGCATTCAAATTTATCTGGTAGCAGATTAATTTCATTCTGGCGCGGAGTAACATACTGTCATGAAATATTCTGAAGATATTATTAACAAAAGAGGCGTTTTCTGTGAAAGCCAAGGGGGAATCGTAGGGTAGTTGTAAGCTACCAAAGATGAGCCGAAGATGGAACGATGGAAAGTACTGTAAACTTTAATGAAGTAATACTTGCATATTTTTGCACATTTTGCACACTGTATTATTAACAAATGCAGCTAACTTTCCATTTGAGAGACTTACCGAAAATTACCGTCCATTTTTGAAAATTTTTGAGATCAAGAAATTGCAATAAAATTCAAAAATTTCGGAAAATCTTATGACGAGCTGTATCTTACCTGTCACTAAAGAATCGTTATCGTCAACGAGGTCCTTAAAAATTTCAGATAAATAACTTTAAATCTTGAGATAAAAAGTTGACTCGAAGAACGATAGCCCTTTGAGAACAGTTTTGATACTTCGTGTGAAACCTTCGCTTACACCGAACCCTGTAGTCCCACTCGAAACAAATAAGCCAAGTGAAAAAGTTTGAAAACTTGCGGACTTCTTTTGCTATGCAAGTTTAATAAAAACTGTTTATTTTTCTTGTCCCGAAACGTGGCTTCACTTTATTTATGATTATGCGAACCTTCACCCTGAATTTACTCTAATTTTGCAGAATTTAATTTAACCTAAAATTTGGATAAAGTTGTTTTAAAAATTGCCATTAGCCTAAAATTTGGATAAACTCGTTTTAAAAATTATCATTACTAAAAATATTGTAGCATATTTGTATTTTGGTACTAGCCAACCACTAGGATGGCGCCCGGAATTTTAATTTTAATAAAATTATTTTGAATCTAGTTGAAAAGAAACGCGATAATTTAAAAGAAAATCCTATTAATAGACCTTTCGATATTAATTTATTTGTTCCTTGCTTCTAGAGATGCTTATCATGTCATGTGATAACTGATAAAGCAAATACTAATAATCAGGATTTTATGTTGCTGTACGGGATGTACCCTGGTCTTGGTATTGATTGCGACTCTCCAAATAAGTACATGCTATCTGTCTAGGGGTGGCTCAATGAATGAGGCATTCTGCAAAATTTTTTCTGTGTTCGATGCTTGTTTCAGTAAAAGAGTGTTACATTGATTCAAGATAGACGCGTACTCAAGCACTGATAAGTCTTTCTTACTGAAGGGTCAAAGTAGATACAGACGAATACCCAAAAATAATTATCACCGTTAACCTCCGAAATTCATCCAAACAAAACTCTAAAGGGCTTTTTCAGAAACTACTGATAAAAAATTTTAATTTGGACAGTAAATTCCACAAGTAAAATGCAATATTGATTTACGAATGCATCAGACGAGCATAATTTGTTGAGAACATTTTAAATTACAATACAAATCATTTCTCGTTATCCAGTATTTTAAAGATTATGTATGTAAAGAATTCTTATATTTCTATTTCGAAGCAACGGTTCGTAAATACGTTTTGTAGTTGAAGGTGACGTAGTACGACACACGATTGCACATGCCTACAAAATCTGAGGTTTTTTCAGTCACAAAAATGTCAGAAAGTGAATTTATTATATTTGTTGATGATCAAAACGAATGATTCAGCAGAAATTGTCTAGCACGTCAGCTTTTGGAGTAACTTTTAGTTAAAGTATGGCCAAAATGGTAATTTTTCGACGAGGACTGTTTGATGATCCACCCAGTGAAAATAAGGCTAAATTATGATCAATGGTCTAATAATGGTCAAACTTGCATATCTGGGCTGAAAAAAATTTGTACGGCAAAAATCGAAAATGGATTTGAAGGCTGAAGACTACAAATACATGATGCCATTTTCAGGAATAAACAAATCCTTTTTCCAACAATAAATTTACACATTTGAAATTTACGAAATTTAAATTAGACCAAAATCCAAATTAAAAATCCCATTTAACGTCCAATTATGAAATTGATGCAAAATCCTGTTAAATAAAGCAAATCAAAATTTGATCCAAATTTGGTCGTTGGCTAAAATGCCCATTTTTACCATTTAATCCAAATTTTCCCTAAAATCTGACGCGCAAGACAATTTTCGCTGCCGTAATCGTTTTTTATTTAAAAACAGTGTTATATGACGTAGAAATGACAAGTTTTGCAATATGAACTTCTCCTTTTATCAGAAAATATTGAAATTTTGCACAATGTCGTTCTCATACTTGTTGTTCATTATCATGATTTCTAATTCTATAGCCTTGTTCAATTAATATATCTGGGCATCCGCATGAAAAAGGACTTTATAGCCGATGTTTGTTCGGTTCGGAGGAGGTAATCGCTTTTTTTAAGCCAGGATAGTTCTAAAATACGAGCGAAATATAAAATTTCGAACCCGGATTTTAAATGGCCGAATTCCAATGTATGCACTGCAGTCTCAAAGAGCACGCTTAACCCTTTAAAGAGATAAGTGATTCTCTATTTAAGTAAGATAAGAATTGTGTCTTGTTAGTCTCGTCTAGTGATAATACTCTTGACTTAGGGCTCGGTGGTTAGGGTTGGATTCTCCATGCTTGCGATTTATTTTTTAATTTTCTTCCATACAATGCAGTACATATCTGATAATGCAATAATACACTTATGGTGATATAACAATAAAGGCATATGAAAACTAGGATATTATGTATTGGACAGTTACATTATGTCGCGTAATGGTACCTATTAAGAATCTGTAAAATACTGTCTGCTTTCACTCGGATAAATGAATTTTTAGATGATCAAAATAACAATTATATCAAGATAATTTGGGATATCTGATCTCAAACACAGAATATTAAAAAATAACATGCTTTGACCTTTCTAAACTGTTGCCATTAATGCCTACAAACTTCTATAATTTTAAGTAATTTTTCTATCGTTCAGTAAAAAATAATCTTATTTTTGGTCCTTATCCAGTTTTCGTTTCAGTATTTTCATAAATTCTTAAACTTTTTAACCACCATTTTGTTTCTTCCACCTTCCAAACAGAACAAGTTTTTCCCTAATATTCTCATATTTCGAATATAGAGATCTCGGGAAATTTATTATCCATGTTTTTTTCTCATCGGCCAATATACCATTTAAGAAAGTGAAACAGCTCCCCAAATATGGTAGTGTCAAAGGGTGGTTTGATTATTTCACATGTAAGAGGAAAATACTGTTTCATGAAACCAATTGGAAAAAGTTTCGTGACAATAAGGGATGAAACAAGCTATTTCCCCGACCTAATTGAAAAAATTAAAGAGGGAAATAAGATAAACTTTAAGGGAAAAACGGAAAGAATATATACCACAAAAAAGAACAAGAGTAAGTTGACATGTTTCTTCATTTTTTTTTTCAAAAATCATGTTGTGGAGGGAATCTACCCCTAAACACACTTTATCATAAATATGCATATATGCAACTTGCGATGTTGATGAAGCTGTGTAAACGGAGATTTTCTGGGTGGCTCAATCCAAATTTGATAACAAAATTTCTAAATTTAAAATGGCCGATCAAAAATGTTAAGAGTGAGCCATTCCGAAATCTCGATCATCCACACTCAATTGGAACTTTGATCATTTATTTTGCTACCATCTTTTAAACAGAAAGTTAATTTCTCGTAATAGTGCAAATTGGTAGATGCAATAATTTTTATGCATGTAGATCTTTTCTGTGGTTTTCGATACGTGTATAATTAACGAGCATTACAGCGCAAAATTTTTTTACGGTTTAAATAAAATTTATGGGGCCTTTAATTTTACAATATATTTTACAAGATTTTCCGAAACTATAATCAACTGGATTTTTAAATGATTCTGGTTTGTCATAATTGTATCCACTTTTGTACCAAGACTATTTAAACGAATGTAAACTAAGAAAATATTCATGATGACAAGGTTATTGAAAAAAAGCCGCACGACATTTTTTCAGGTTCAAAAACCTGCTACATCAAGGGGTTGAATTGATCCTGTTGCTCTTGTCCATATTATTTTCACATTGTCATCTCGGGTGTAGTCCGCTAGTATTCTAGGGCAATAAACACTTTATGCATCAATAAATAAAACACTATATAGTTTCACGTTTAGAAGATATGTACGTTTTTTCCATCCAAGTTTTAAAGTGGTCTAAAAGGAGTTATACATAAATGGATTTTGAAGAATAATTTTATCAATTATAATGATCAAATTAAGAGAGTTGATTTTAATTTTTTTAACTGAAATAAGTTTCATCGATTTATATGCTTCTACGTGCACATTTTCGGACCTGAACAGAATGTCTGGCTTCTACTACTCATTCAAAGTTTCCGCTGTTTTCTTTCAAGACTAGAAAAAGAGGCGGAAAAAAATTTCGTGTGGCACTTTTTCTATAGCGTTACCCTCATTAGTCACGATATAAATTCAGCAAACCCAAAAGCTATAAGATACTGACTTTCATCAAAATTCAATATATTTAAAAACTTTCAATTAGCTATATGGGGTACGACATTATTGAACGTTAATATTCTGTTATCAAATTTGGATTCAGCGACCCCAAAAATCTCCGAATACGCAGTTTCTTCAAAATCGCCAGTCGCGTAAGGTAAAGAGGGACAGCGCCGACCAACGGGGAAAATGTGACCTTGCTTATAAGATCGAATTATTTTACAACATTAATTCTACTTTGTATTAAATATATGTATTTTGTTACAGAGATAGTGCTACTTACTAAAATGTTGAAAACTGACGTTGTAAAAAAATTATGCAAAAAAAATTTTCGGCTACGAAAGAATAAAAGATTCGCTGGCAAAAAAATTTAAAGGTTTCAACATTAATAGCAATAGTTACAGTATGAAATTTTGATACTTTGACAGATAAACAAATACCACATTGTGTGTTCATACTAATTAAACGTAATTCAAGTTCAAAATATATTAAATATCTTAAATAATTGAGACTTTTCCAGTGGGCAAGCAAGACCTATGTCATAGTTTACAAGTACTGAGGCGGTATAGGTATCATAAGTTTTGTCGATAAATGATCGGTTATGTAGAAGATCTACTTCTCTTCGGGACTGCAGGCAAGAAAATTTATTAAATACAGTAAGACCCTTCAATAACACTACCTTTTATAGCCCTTCCGAGAATTGACGCCGCAGGTAGGTATATCAGGAGCTGCGCGGTTTGCGCAGGGTCTGCGGTTGTCACTTAGGCGAGCACTCAGGCGTGAACAAACGGTAGCCTAACGCGCTCTAAAAGATTTGTTTCAACGCACCTTCAGCTCAAAAACCGGCTTAATAGAAGAGTTTAACTGTATTATTATTATTCTCAATCCGGTCGAAAGAGTTAGTTTTTTGTTTTGGTGTGGTAGAAACATTTGATTCTAATCCATTTTCAGTATATTCATTTTCAATATATTCATCTTGCGCTGTCATGTTTACACGGATTAAAAAAATTGGCTGGCTATCAATACTACACATATCGGGCCTGCACATTGTAAAACTGTGCACATTGGGTGCAGACATTAAATTTAGGTGGCCAACTCTACACATTTAATTCACCACATGAGAGTTTGTACATGAACTCTACACATACATCTCAGAACTTGAAAGTCTTAACATTCAAGAGTAAACATTCAAGTCAACACACTTAATTCACCTTAATTCTTTTTAATTGTTACTTAAACCATATTTTTAGTTGTTAAAATCCCACTTAAAACTATAGGTCCTACTTCATGCATTTGGCTGCAACTTAGCATGTGCATAGTGAAGTGAAAAAGAAACCGAGTAAAAGAAAAAATTTGTACATTCAGTGAGGCTATATTTTTCCAATGCATTTTGGTCTGCAAAAATTAAAAATTGCATTAAAAGATTTGTATTGGTTGCGTGGATTAGAAACAATGACTTTTTAAAATATTTCGGTTCATTGCATTTCAATTGTGGAATTGAACAGGGAAAATAAAACCAATATTCGTTGCAGATTCGATGATGTTTATCTTGATACCTTTTGCAACCATATTGATATTTTCTAGCTTGAGAATTGTTTTACGGAGTAAAGGTATCTTAAAAAAAAATGTCTTCTGCATAGGTTCATGTACAGGTTCACACACGCAAACACAAATAGAATATTTTGAAGTTTCCTGTGAAGGAATTTAGTGAAAGAAACTGCAGATAAAGATACATTTATGCAAACAAACTTTCAGAAGTACCTGTACAGGTTTCCTTACGAAGTAAATTGAGGCGCAGTTTCCTGTACAGAAACTTGTTCATGGTCCTGCACATGAACCTGCGTAGAAACTTGTTCACTAAAGTTCGGTAACTGCTCGGTTCTACTCTCGAAAGTGATGTAAGCAAAATCAGTTTTCATGGTGGTTTAGCTCAAACTGCTTAACGGATCCTAAACGTTTACCTGTACATAAATCGGCGCTTCTATTTTCTTGGTGAAGAATGAACCTGTACATGAACCCGATCTCAATTTACTTTACAAGAAGCGTATACATAATTTTTCCAACGATTCCATCTTCGGTACAGATTCCTTTGCAGGATCGTAAGCAGTTTCCTTTGCCAAGTTTTTGTAGCGTACACGTCAATTGTTCTTGTACGGATTATCGTGCGCAAACATGTACAGGAAAATGTGCAGAATCCTCTGATGTTCATGTACATATGGAAGAAAAAGTATTTTTAGTAATTCACAGGAACTTGTCACACAGATTATTATCTTAATTTCAAATACGCTCATTCACAGATTTATCTTGAATGAAAGGTTTCAAAGAGCAGACCAAGTTAGTCTCTTGCTCGAGGAGCTTCCAGGAATTTTCAAGGTTTCTAGCAAGAAGTGAAGCGATCCCGCTTCGAGAATGAAAATGCTACCTACAACGGACAGCTCTGTATGATGCGAATCCAGGATTTTTTTTAAATTTTGGAGCAACGTTTGGCGCAACAACAAAAACTTCAATCGGTCTGTCAACGGTTGCCGCCGCCTGCACCAATCACCAGTACCGTAGGTAGAGTTTCGTAACCTAGTATGCGCGAGACGATTAAAATTTCCTTGTCGCCCTAAAAAACTTTCAAAACGTTAATCTACTTTATAAGTCGACCAGAAATTTTATTTTTGGATTTGAAATTGGTCTCGCTGTACATTATTTGAGTCCTTAAATTGATGAAATCCGATTGGCAACTCTAAATTTATAGAAGTGAGACGATGGTCGTGGGGGCTAAAGCAGCGTAGGCTTTGGACCCACTGCGTCGGCTTACGGGTTCGATTCCCGCCTTGCACTCTGGAAGAACCTCGGCGGCCCGCGCGGAGAACACTAGCCTAGCAAGGGAATTGTTCATCTCCGGAGAGTCTTGGGACCGCCACCTCTAGAGAAAAAGGTTTTCTCTAAGTACTTAAAGCTGTTGCTCTTGGTGGTTCGGAACCCACCTGAAAGTGTAGGTCCCTCTCCCAACACCAAGTAAGTGTGTGAGGGCGTGTGTAAAGAAATAGGGAAGACGGTGAAAGAAAAATGTAAACCCTCAGGGACACATTAGAAGCTTCCATTCCAAGATTCCAAATTTAAATTTGTATTTAATCATCAGAGTTTGAAATCAGTGCTCTAATAGCACGTAGCATTACTGAAACGTCCATGAAACGTTATAAAAGAGGACTTAACGTTATTGTTATTTTTAAAAACAAGTATATGTATACAAGCAGTTGAATTGTTTAAAAAATAGAAATAGAAACGTCTGAAATCACAATTCCCTGACAATGATGCGTTTTTGTCACCTGGAGCATGGGTTTGATATCCTCCGAATTTTGGGAAATAAACTTTGAGCTTTTTTAACTTCATTATATTGTTGTGAATCCTTGATGCAGATACGTTTTAGGTACTTGGTGCCCTAAGGCTTTTATAACCATTGTTAAAGACTTCGCTTTTCCAAGTATTTGAACACAATTCTAGGAAGGGGATATTATCCATTAAAGTGGGCTACATCAGTAAAAAGGATTAAAGAATAAACAAGTTAATTAAAAAGATGTTTATTCAGATAATAATATGCCCAGTTTAATTTCTAGGCATTTTTATCAGAACAATTTATATCTTGACAGTAAATAACGTTTAGAGTTAAATGTGGGAGAGTTGGAGAGTTAAGCGTGGATATTTGCATGTGTAGATTTAAATGTGTAGACTCGACGTTCGCACTCAATGTGAAGAGTTCATACCGTGTGTACACCCGATATATGTAGTGTTGACCGGATGCCAAATTATGACATTAAAAAAATTATTTCTTTAAGATCGGCGGAACTCTTTTCATCTGTGGTTGTGAGTAAACTGAATATTTCTTATAAATTTAATTATTATATTATATTGATTCATCATTATTTTAAACCATTAAAATGATTGTACTCAATCCACTCATCCATAGTTCACTGTTATACGTTCCGTTTAAACGGTTTGGAGCACTACGTAGCGTTTTCGGTCACCAGCGACGAAACGCGACGTGGCGCTTTGAGGTCCATAAAGCTAGAACATCCACAGTCGAAATTCCCAATCTTCTATGTATCTTAATTCGGGGATTTTTCAGGTCTGTTTGGGGCTTTCTTGGGCTGTATTGCAGATTTTTGGGCTCCAGTACTTTGTTCAAAATTCAGACTTCGAGTGGAGGTGCTGGCTTGACTCAAGCCAACACCCCCATTATATAAAAATTGAAAAAAAATTACACGTAAGAATGTTTAGTTTTTCTTGTGCTCTTGAATGCATCAGAGACATTTTCAAAAAACAATTCTATTAGCAAAAAAATAACCCTTATGTGCAGAAAAAAACTACCTCCTTAGTAAGAACTCAAACCTGGAATAAACAAAATAGAATGTATAGGGCCTTCCTTTGGCTCTTTAATGCCTATATTTTATAAAGAAACGACCGCTGTATCTAAAAAACCAAACATTTATGCATAAACACGAATTTGAATTTTCAAGGAACGCAAAAATCTGACTATTCACCCTATAAAATTCCGAAAAAGATAATTTTCCGACAGGGTCATACTGACAGAGTACCGATGGGTTGGTTTTTGCCATTTAGGGTTAGAGTCCAAAATACAGATTGGTATTTTTAAAGAGTCCAAAAATGAGAGTCTCTGTTTTCACTGTAAAAATCCGAAAAAACTGTTTTTTGACAAATTTATATCTGCCTGGTTACAAGTGGACACTGATTTTTAGGCTCCAACCCTCAACGTTAAAAAACAACCTCTGGTTACAACGCAGACAAGACTTTGTCAAAAAAAATCATTTTCAGAATTTGACAGTGTAAATAGAGTCTCTAATTTTTAGGTTTCTTAAAAATACCCATTGATTTTCTAGCACTTTATAGCACGTCGTTATGACTTTTTAAAATAACTGTTTTATTTAGAATTTGAGGGTGTGAATACAGTCTCTGATTTTTAAGCTTCTTAAAGATGCCAACACCGATTTTTGGACTCCGACCCTTAACATCCTTAAAACCCTTAAAAAACATCCCCTTGCTATCGCCCAGATAAGAACTTGTGAAAAAATAATCTTTTTTAGAATTTTAGTGTGAATAGGGTCTCTGATTTTTGGGCTCAGTAAACTATCAGTAAGACTTCACCAGAAAATTATCTTTGCTCGTAATTTTATAGGGTGAATAGAGAATCAGATTTGTCGGCAGTTAGAAAATTTAAATTCGTGTTTATAGGTACGTGTTTGATTTTGAAATAGAGTGGTGGTTTTGAAAACAAAATTTCAAGCATTTATGAACAAAAGAAGGGCCCAACACTACTTGCATTTTGTTTTTTCCAGGTTTGAGTTTTCACTAAGGGGGTCATTTTTTGTACATAGGAGTGGTTTTTGAGAATTTTGTATCGTGTATTCGATAGCCCAAACAGAAGTTTAAAATTGCGACGCACTTTTTTCGCAAATTTTATGTTTGGCAAGGGGGCGGTACTTGGAATTTTTTGTGTGTATTTGGGAGCCCACACTAAGCTCAAATTATAATGTACTTAGTTCTTTCCGAGTTTGAATTTTAACATAGAAAGTAATTTGATTTTTAGTAGGTTTACAAAAAACCCAACATTCTGTCGTATTTCAATACAAATGTGATTTTCTGTTCCAATCAGATAGTCTCAAGTTTATATTGAACCGTAAAATAATTCATTAACTTTGGTCGACGGTGAGCTACTACTAAATTAATATGTCATCGTTTTTTTTATTATGCAGAATTCTATAGAATTCTTTGAAGTTGATCGACAAATTTTTAATTCTTCTCGACCCTTCAGAATTAAAGTTGAATTATTGTGAATTCTTTCAAGTTTTTTTAATTCTGCATAATTCTCTCGATTTCTGAGACTTCACATTTATTCTTTTGAATTCTTTTAAAGATTTTAAATAATTTTCTTGAAATATTAAGGATATAACTTTATTTTTTGTTAATTTTTTGAATTCTTATTAAATGTGAAATTCTTTTCTACTATTTTTAGATTCAGCAACTTTGGATCTAGTGATTCAAGTCAGCACCTATACTCGAAATTTGCATTTCTATAAAAAGTAGTGAAGCCCAAAAATCGGCAATAAAGCCCAAAATTCTGATACTGAAATTGCGGAATTTCATTTGTGTAGATGCAAACTCTGCTTGATGGCCCTCTGCACTGACTAAGCGGGACGTAGAGCAGTATGTACTGGAGGCGTCGATTAAAAAAAAATCGTTTTAAAATTATGAGATTGAACATTTAATTTCTTGAAGTAAAACGTATTTCTTTTGTTTTTTTTGCTGTGAAAAAATAAAATAATAGTTTATAACAATAAATACTATATTATATTAGGAAAACTCACCAGCAACATCAAAGGAAACCATGCAGACAAAGATTAGAATGAACACCCCCATTTTTGTCTATCTAGAGACGATTCTGACGAACTGAAAATTAATAAAAAATTTTTTATAAATAGTAACTGCTTACTCGAATTATTTTACAATCAGTGAGAGTAACTCGACTGCTGATTTCTCATTTTATAATTTTTCATGTTTCTTCATTTAAGGTTATTTAACAATAAATATTGAAGCAAAATTTTGTTCGGGCTGTGACTTTGATTTATAAATTTAATGTGAAATTTGAAAATGTTGACGTTTTTTATCAATACAGCCCGGAATTTCTGGAAACCTGAAAAAACTATCGGGTATCCAAAGACTTTATACTGTGTCTTCTGATCATAACTCTGCAGCGAAAGAATAACAAATCGACATTTTTGTTTTTGAAAAGCCCAATTAGTTAAAATTTAAACATATTCACTCATTTTATTTGGACTAATACTAATACTAAATACTATCGAAATGACCCGTATTGTTGGAAAATTGAAAAAGTTATTAATTTCAATGAAACTCAAAACTATACTTTTTTCGGGTTTCTCTTTACAAATTTGAGGTCAAAATTAAAAAATAACAAATCTCTTTGTCTTTACTCAAAATTTATAATTACTGAAGTACATTTATTAGCTAGCTCTTAGTCTCGTGAGTCTGATATCAAATTTATTTTTAGAAATCTGAACAAGCTCTACTTTCGTTCTTTTGGAAATCTGATTATTTATTGAATTTTAGAATTTGGGCCATGTTAATCAAAAATGTGAATTTGCTATTTTTTGCTTCAAGTTGCTGATCAGAAATCGTAAAAACCACATATTTTTTAGTTTCATGAAAATCAGCCGGTTTCTTTAACCTACCAAAAATCTGTGTCATTTGGTTCAAAAATGACTCTTTGGTTTAAAAAAATCTGTTTTGGTTATCGTATTACCAATTTTAATATTCATATAATAATTTAAATATTTTTTTGAAAATGCGTTCGTTTAGAATTGACTTTCTTAATTTCAAATATAACTGTAAGATTTTTTGAAGTGATATTCCTAAATACAAATTAATTTCTTCTAGTTAGAAATCCATATATTTAGTTCAAAATTTACATATTTTGTCGAAAATTCGCCATTTCAGGCCGAAAAATTCATCATCTGAGTTGAACATTTACTTTTTTGGTGAGGAGTACAACACTTTGGTTCAAAAATGATTTGAATGAGTATTCAACTATTTTGTTGGAAACTAATGCTTTTGATTGAACTCAACTGCATTCCATTTAAATTAAAATCATTTTTGGTTTAACTATCAACTATTAAATTTTTTGTTGAAATTCAAATTTTTTGTATTACTTTGTGAAAAATATAATACTTTTTATTCAAGATTTATAATTTTAGTTGCAAATCTAACCATTTAGATACAAAGTAACATAGTTGCTGAAAATACTTGCTAAAATACTATTTTATGTATAATTGATCTTTTTCAACTTATAAACGATAAATTTTAAAACTTAAAATAGACTAGTACAATTTTTAAATTTAAAAAATTGATTTCTAACAGAAAAGCTGCAATTTCAACAAAAAATTAAAGTTTTAAACTAGATTTGAATCTTCAAAAATACAAATTTTAACCAAATAATTGAATTTTCAAATAACAAAAATTAATTTTTAGCCATATAGTTAACTGTTCAACCAAAAGAGATTAATTATCAACTAAGATGACCAATCTTGAAAAAATGAATTTTCAACGAAAGAGTTGCACCCAAAAGATGATTTTTTAACACGGTAGATTAATTTTCTGAAAAGGGAATAGCTAAATTATCGACCATTGATCAACTCCTTTGTTGATAATTTAACTCTTAACCAAATAAATGTTTAACTAAAAAATATTAATTATTAACCAAATAGTAAAATTTTCAACCAGAACGATGATTTTTCCACCAAAGAAGAGTAATGCTTAACCAAAAAACAAAAATTTATAACAAATTACACCAAAATAATTTTTCACAAAGAAATCGAATTATCATAAAAATAGGCCAGTTAAAAAAAGTTGATTTTCGACTGAATACTTTAATTTTCTACTGAATTCTTCATTTCTCAAAAAAGCAGATTAACTTAGATCTAAAAAGTTGCATGTTTAGACCTAAATGATGAATTTTCAACCAATAAGATTAATGTTTGACCGAGAAAGACGATATTTCAACCTAGAAGCTGAATTTCAGACCAAAAAAGCTGATTTTTGAACCAAATAGTTGCATTTTCTACCAACTAATAATGTTTTTATCTAAACGAGGTGAATTGCGAACAAAAAATATGATAGTAGACTTTTTGAAAAAACTTAATTGACTGTTCTTGTTAAGTTTAAGTTAAGTTGATTTAGTTCGCATTTAATCGAAAAAACGATAAAAAGGGAGAAAGGGTTTATTAAAAACAGAGAAGAAAGAAGTTCATGGACGAGCCCTATGCAAAATTACCAGTCTTTAGTGGCTCACTTTTTGCTAATCAAATCTGTAAGATTCCATTAGTAATTAGATTGATTTTAAAATTGTTGATTCAGAAAAGCATAAATTAAATTTATCGAGTGCAAATACACCCGACTCTCAGTTTAGGAACAGTATGGGGGGTTGTCTGCAAATAGCATTTTTCCTGAATCTGGATACTCGAAACGGAAACTGTCAGGGCCGCCTAAACCGTTTTTAATTGGAATGCATAATTTCGCGCACTATACTCGATTGCGTTCTCACACACTACGGTCGTTCCGGGGCGAGAGTTACAACCCTCTCGCCCTGCGTGCGAAAAACTGCGTGGGCCAGCAATTCAAGGAATTCCTAATCCGCGAGTTTTTATAAAGCGGAAGTCGGGTGTAGCTATGATATAAAAATTAATTCTTATACAAAGAAAATAATTATTATGAATACTTATTAAAGAATTGCAATTTTCTATGGAACATTAGAAAACGTAGCGCATGAGGACCCTGATAGCATATAATTCATTTGGTGTCCATTGATCGCTTATCATTTTTAGATTTTAAAATATTGGTGTTTATCTTAACTTCGATTAAACAATCAGAAGGAAATGTTTTTAAATTTGAGACAGACTAACGTGGCGTTTACAATTTCACATTATGTCCTACTAATTGTTTCAATAGAGTTGTGTTTGCTACACCGTCGCATTAATCTATTAGATATTTCTATTTTAAACGCTTGCCATTTTTATAATTATTTAAAAATTATTATATACAGTGCTCAATGAATTTATTTATTTGTATAAATATATTAGCTGGTGTCTACTCATGAATTAGAAAATATCTCGACAAATTGAATTATTAATTTTCTAATAATCTTTGATAGCGCAATTTTTGATAATTGAATATGTGAAATATCACTATTTGTTACCGACAATATTTCAGTTGACTTTTCAACATTAAAGACAATTTTCGGAAGAAGGAAACTGAAAAAAGGAAATGGAAATAGAAGGCAAGTAAATTAGCAACAAGAATATTATATCAGGCTTGCCAAAAGACTTCATTAAACAATTTCCTAATTTTTTCCTGATTAATTTTTCATTTTTCCTGACTAATCATGTTCAAAAATCAGAATCCTAAGCTTGTAACATTGTAATACAACATCTTTTATAAAATAAATAAAAAAATTTACAATTATAATTGTAACATTAAAAAATTTTTCTTTTAGAAGAGTTGTAAGCATCGAAAACGTGAAAAATAGGAGAGTTTGATAAAAAGAAGCGATGGTGTAACATTTTTAACTCTGTTGAAACAAGAAGAAGGCCATATTGAGAAAATGTTAACCGGACCTAGTCTGCTTTCATTTTCGAAATATGGCCTTCAATTTGATGAAACAAAGTTAAGAAAATTAAATCTTTATACAATCTTAAAACTATAATCAAATATATGACAAATCTGATGAGGAAACGTAATGACAAATGCCAACTTGCAAAAAGAACAAAAAGAAGTATAATACCAGCTCAATTTCGTAGACTCAGGAAACTAGTTCAAACTAAGATTAGAGATGCTTTCAATCAATACAGCTATAACAACATTGCACATCGAGACAAAAAGGAGGACATCCGGAATTTCCTCAGACAATTACATCTAATCACACAAAATCACGAATCTATAAATAGTAATTTTCCGACTGATGAACTTTTAAAGAATTTTGTAGATTCTCAGTTCCAGACTTATCATCATCATCTTCCACTACCCCTCTTAATTCAACATTTAATGATTCTGACTTCTTTTTCGATTACATCACACTTGAAATACTCTCGGTTAAACACTTAAAATCAAACCAAATATCATTAGAACTGATGTAATATCAATGAAAATATTAAAATTCTCCTTCCACTTATCTTTCCTATTATATTAGTTTTTTCCCCGAAAGACTTCCAGCCAGTTGCAATTTTATGTGCACTCTCTAAACCACTTAAAAAACTGTTTACCTGCAACTTTCCGAATTTTGGGATGTGTTCAGTTTTTCGGGCGAAACATAGCACTTTTACTGCTTTCCTTAATGTAACGAAGGATCTCAAATTGGCAATAGATAACAAGGAGAGCACGATTGTTATTCTGTTGGATTTTTCGAAGGCTATAGATACATTAACCCTTAGCTACTTCTACAAAAGTTAAAATCTTTTAACTGTCAAACTCTTTCGTCAACTGGTTTAAATTCTATTTTAATAATCCTACTCAAGAGTGGGGTCCCTCAGGGCTCCATTTCGGCATCCCTCCTCTTCTATTTGTTTACCTCTGACGTTGGAAGTAAACTCAACATTGCAGCTACCACAAATATGCTGCCGATTTCAAAATCTAATTATCAAGAAGAATTTATTAACTAAGGAGATTACTTCTTCTAGCCCAGGAGATAATCTATCGCGCTATCCTCTGAACCTGAAAAAATGGACTTACCCTTAATACGTTGCTTGAAACTCTGGCATCAAATCTCATTTATTGCAACTGCTTCGAAAAGTAAACACCTCGTCTATTGCAACTCGAGAAGGGACCCAACCACTCCACTTACCCAGGAGGTGGTCTCACAATACATTTCCGCTTCCGCACTGTCATTGGCTATACGGAACATGTAACCATCAGGGGTGGGAGTTGGGGAAGTTGCGATAGACAAGTGTCTTGGATTGCAATTAACGAGGTTTGCAATAAACGAGTCTTGCAATAAACAAGGTTTGACTGCATTATTTGAAATACATGTAATAATTGTATTTTGTAGCGGAGGTATTTTTTTATTTTCTGAAAATACTTTCTAATATCAGCATTTAAACATTATGTTACAATTCCCAAGGGTGTATAATAAGTCTAGGAATTTTATAGGAAATGAGTGGGAGTGCAAAACAGTGAAAAAGAGACGAGAGTGTAGGGAGGAAGAGAGAGGAGAGAATGTGGATGGCTATTAGAGGAGGGGCGGTAAGTCTTGGCTTAAAGAGGGAGTTTGGAGAGAAAAGAGCGGAAATTAATTTGAGGGATGAGGGGGGTTTGAATCCTACTATACGGTATATAAAACTGAGCAGTACCATTATGTGGCACATTAGGCTGCGCAAAACAGTCCTCCAGTCTATAGGGCTGCGCATTAGATATTTATAATGCGTATAGATGCACCGCAAGTTATGAAGAACGTAGGGATGCGCGGTAGACACGTGTGGTATAGAATTCTGCACAATAAAGCCCTACTATATATAGGGGTGCGCAGTAGGCATGCACTGTACGCCAGGCTGCGCATTTGAACCCTTCGATGTTTAGAGTAGCGCATTAACGTTACATGGCTCGTACAGATGCGCAGTAGAGTCTTGCAGTACATACATCTGCGCAGAAACCATATAGGATTAGGGTGGTCCAAAAATGCATTGTAACATTTTTTACACTCTAGAGGGCAAGACACGCCTCCCAAAAATTTTCATTTTCGGAGAAAGGAAATCCTTAATTTTATGTTTTTCGATATTCGAATATTAACACGTGCCACCGGCAAAATCTCATGTTCCAGGGCTTCATCAAAACGTACCAAGTTTTTTAGGGATTCAAGAGGAGCGTCTACAAAATAAAGACATACTAATAGTTTTCATTTCCAGCCTAGCCAGAACCTCCTTAAAGCACCCCAAATTTGATCCAAACATAAAAAACCTACATTTTAACTTATTATTGTTACTTTTGAGAAATTTCCAGCATCTTTTTCATACAAATAACTACTAATGGGCAATTTGAATACTTACCATAAGTTTTTAAACAATTTACAATTGTTTCAACAAATAAAAATATTTAAGCAATTATTCATTCCCAAAAAATGTAAAAAATAATCGCATTTTCTTACTGAAAGGCAATACTTTGTAATTTTTTAGTATAGTACATTTTTCTAAAAACATTATGTAATTATTTAAGCAATCAATTATTGTTGATTTTCAAAATTTCTAAAAATTGAGCCAGAGATGTCCACTTTTTCAGGTCTGTATCCTATGCTACATTTCTTTGAATAATTACATAATTTTTATGCATTTATTTTAATGTTTAACAAGTTTCTATTTGTTTACAAAAAATGTATTTGCGCAAGAATATATTTTTCGATAACGTCAACCATAAAATTAAATAGAAGACATATAATTAATTACGTTTTTAAAAGTATTTTTGGAAAAGTACTTATTCAAAAAATTTATATTTGTTTAAACAATTGAAAAGTGGTAAATGTATTCTTTTTATACAATGTTCAGTCAGAAACATAATTTTATGTGTTCTGTTTCATTTCATTTTTTTAGCTATCGAAAAAAAACTGCTTGAGTGAAAATAGATTGTTCAGAAAAATTAAAATTGATTAAACATTTAAAGAAAAGTACCAAAATTATGTTATTATTCAACAACAATTTTAACCACATTTACATAGGATACCAATTTCGAAAAAGTGGACATCTGTGCCTCACTGTTTAGAAAGTCTGAAAATAAACAAAAAATCTTTGTTTAAATAATTGCATAATGTTTTTAGACAAATTTACTAGTCTAAGAAATGACAAACAATTACATTTCAATCATAAAACACGATTATTTTATTTCTATTGTTTGGGAATAAATAATCGTTCAACTGACATTTATTTAAACAATCACTAAATTGTGTGTTGCATTCTGTCTTGTCCTGTGACTCGAAAACCGTTTTTTGGACCACCCTAGTATAGGATACATTAGCTGTGCAGTAGAGTTCTGTAATGTGCAGGGCTGCGCAGAAGGACTCTGTATTGTGCATGTCTGCGCAGTGGGGTTCAATGACGTGCAAGGTTTTGCAGTAGATTCCTGTAGTATTCAGGGATGCGCAATTGAGCCATGTGATGCACATGTCTGCGCATTAGAACCTCTTGATGCTCAGTGATGTGCGGTATAACAATGTGAGACACATTGCTGCGCATTAAAACAATGAATAGTTAATGACTGCGCAGTAAACCCCTGTTATTCACAGAACCACACGGTATAATCCTGTAATTTTCAGGGCTGAGTAGCAGGGTTGTGTCATGCATAAGATTTTGTAGTAGAGATATATAACGCAGAGCTCTGAGTACTGCATGATTCTATTTCACAGTATGATATACAAAAACAGTGAACGGCACAGCCTGTTGTTTGGAAGATCTCTATTGTGCATCCCTACATATCATGGGTATCTATCCCGCAGTCTAGTTCATCACAAAAGTCTCATGCGCAGCTTTGTGTCCCATAAATACCTACTGTGCAGCTATTTGTCTTATACATACCTACTGTGCATCCCTGAGTAACATATTTATCTATTATGCAGCCTTACTTACCATATATCTCTATTGCGCAGTTCTAAGCACTGCAGGATTCTACTGCGCAGCGTTATGTCCAAAGCAGTGCATGGCACAATTTGTTGTTCCGCATATGTCTACTGCGCATCCCTACATATCTTATATATCTACGGCCCAGTCTAATATACCACAAAAGTCTGCTGCGCAGAATGTTATACCAAAACAGTGTACGAACAGTCTGGTGTATCTCGGATATCAACTACGCGTTCCCACATATTTGAGGTCACTACCGTGTATCATTATGCTCTAATCGACACAAAATTGTACTGCACATCCTAAACTATCGTATGTATCTACTGCGCACAGCAGGACTCTACTTGGCAGCATGGTGTCTAAAAACATTCTACGGCACAGTCTGATGCTTCGCATATATCTACTGTGCATCCCTACACATTTGCGATCGCTAATGCGCAGCCTTGTATTCTAGCCAATACAAAATTCTACTGCGCATCATAACATATTGTACACATCTACTGTGCATGCTCACGTACCACGTTCGTGCATTGCGCACTTTTATGCTTCACATATTTCTATTGTGTGTCTCTATGTACTACAGGACTCTACCGCCTGAATACCACCCCCCTTAAAATGGTGCCACCCCTTTTTTCACTCTTTTCTACTCCCACTATTAGACCCTGAAGTTTCTAGACTATAATAGAATTTTTATGTGCTGTTATTAGAAAGTATTTTCAAGAAAATACACAAAATACCTCAACTACAAAATAGAATTCTTAGATGTATTTCAAATAATATTTCAAAATACACAAATGTATTTTGTAGCTGTATTTGAACTATATCAAGTGGGTTGTATTTTTCCTGTGATGTAATTCAACTACATGGTGCTCGAATACATGTATTTACTTTTTAAACAACTTTCCATTGTTTAAATAAATGTCAATTATTAAAAAAATTATATATTCCCAAAAAATGATAAAATAATCATATTTTCTGATTGAAATCTAACTGTTTGTCATTGTTTGGACCAGTATATTTTTCTAAAAATATTATGTAATTATCGAAAAAATTATTTATTGTCTATTTTCCAAATTTCTAAAAATTGAGCCAGAGATGTCCACTTATTCTTAATTCCTTTGCTACGTTATTATTTTTATTTTTTCCTTTAATTTAATTCCTTTGCTACGTTATTAATTTTATATAATTTTATAGCTATCTTAGCTAAGTCTTTATATTCGACAAAAATTCAAAAAGTGAGAGTTTTTTCAAAATTTAACAAAACATTTTTTATGAGTTTTAGAAATTTTTGTCGAATTTTCTGGTACATGGCAAAAAGGGTTGCAAATTATCCTAATCACTTTTTTAAATTCGATGAAAATTAAAAAAAAATTAAAAAATTAAAAAAATCCAGTTTTGGATTCAGTTATAATATTTATGATATTTGAAGAAAAAAAGTTAAAGTTTATGCATTAAATGCATGAAAACGAGCGCAAAGCGCGAAAGAGTAACCGCGCGCCATAGGCGCGCTCAAATTTAGCGCGAAACGCCGCACGGCTAGCGCCAATAAGAATGTGCCCGCGTAGCGGCCATATTTTCTTTAAATTTCCGTCCAATTAAGTATGAATGGTTTACATCAACAAAACAACAACGTCAACAAGAAACAGAAAACAAAATCAACAAAAAGTTGCTTAGTATACCAATTTAGAAAAAGTGGACATCTGTGCCTCACTTTTTAGAAATTTTGAAATAACAGTTCCGAATAACAGGACTGGCATTGAAAAAAAAACGAATTTTTTGCCGAAAAATACCCGAATAATGCATTTGTCCAGTCGGGACTGCACAGTGGACAGATCGACATTGCTTCACAGCTCCACAGCTTTTTATCCAGAATGACTCCTAGATATTTGGCTTGCCCTTTGATTTCCTGTTTTTGTCCAGCCAATGTCAATGTACTCGTGGCTCCCCGCTTGTAGCTTTTGGCGAATACAACTGCATCCGTCTTACTCGGATTGACTAATATTTCAGACCTCTTACACCATAAATGTACTATTCTTAACCAAGCGATAACAAGTATATCGTCCGTATAGCTTATAAACTGGTGGCCCTGACTCGTGAGTAGATGAAGCAGTTCATCCACTACCAGGCACCACAGAAATGGTGATGAAATACCTCCATGCGGACATCCTGAGTCAACGGTTCCACATAAAGTGGTATCA
The DNA here is from genome assembly GCF_010883055.1 of Belonocnema kinseyi. NCBI lineage: Eukaryota > Metazoa > Arthropoda > Insecta > Hymenoptera > Cynipidae > Belonocnema > Belonocnema kinseyi. The sequence continues at coordinate 160,620,804 of NC_046657.1, forward strand.
CCCTTGGTCGTGGTTAGAATTCTATTGGCCAACATATGGCAGGTCCATTCCACGACTGCAGTAAGCACACCATGTGTGATTATAACCGCCCTAATCAACTCTCAAGGAGTGTAGTTAAAGAGTCCTTCGATGTCCATGAAGGTTCCAATCGCGAGGCCTTTCTGCTTTAGTTGCCCTTCAATTAGGTTAACTGCTGTGCTTAGGGCCGTCTAAGTCGAGTGACCAACCCTATAGGCGTAGGTATGTAGGAAGGCGTAGGTAGAGGACTACCTGACAAGAACTTATCGCGGATATGTCTGTCCACGAGTCCTTCTACTGTTTTTAGTAGGAAAGATGTGAGGCTAATGGGTCGGAAATCCTTAGGTGAACTATAACCGATCCTGCCTGCTTTCGGAATGAAGACTACTCTTGCACCCCTGCATGCCGCCGGAACATAATCCAACGTTATACTAGCCCTAGCAAGTCTCACAATCGGCCCAATGATGATGGCCGGACCAGGAGACTTGTAAGGACTGAAGGACTTCAGGGCTTACCAGGCCCTGGCTGGGGTAACAATCTTGTTATCTAGCCGCCGTTTTAGGCCCAGTCCGGCAGCAGGCGGCTCCTATTGCCTCGGGGGTGTCGTCCCCTCTTCTCGCCCGGAAAATATGCCTTGATCAGGTGAGCTCTCTCGATATCAGTGCAAAAGTTGGTACAGCTTTCACGCTTTGCCTTACATATTGCACTCCCATACATGGGTATCCACGTCTCTAATTGACCTGGGCACCCCTGAAAGTGCACTTCTTAGTTCTGTGGGAAAGCGAGCCCACTTCGTTCTTCTGGGATGTCTGACCCATTTAGGGCCAATGGACACAGGGAATTCTAACACGAAATCTATCTGTGAGTGATCTGAGAGAGTAGGTTCATCTGCGACTCTCCACTTTTTGATGTTATCTGTAAAACAATTGGTGCAGACAGTGATGTCAACGACTTCCTTTCTGATCGAATTACGAAACGTTGGGGTGTTCCCCGTATTAAGAATATCTAAGTCAGTGGTGATTAGGTATTCCATTAGGCCATTACCTCTTAAGTTGATGTCCGTGCCTTGCGTCCCTGTAACAAAAACTAGCCCTCTCCTACACCCCTAATGATATCCCGAACTAACCAGGATTTCTGGATTTGTGAGATACCCATGTGCCTTGCAGCCATGTTCCTCTGAAAAACAGCAGAGGCGCCTTTGCTGTGATCCAAATTAATTTGGGTAATGGTAAGACCGGGAGAAGTTATTTAGGTTTGATCACGATCTTCCTGTCCCCCAAAAAAGTAGAAAGGCCTGTTGGTAAGGACCGCAAGTGCCCTTATCTGTGACTCAGGAATTTGCACAATTGGGAGATGTTCAATTCATGCAGCCGAGTCCTCTTCCTGAGGCCTATCGTGACTGACGGTCCGCCAGGAAGCTGTCGTAAGTGACGGGTTGAATTCCTCCAGTAGACGCAGGACCACAGACGGATCTATCAGTTTACATAGGAAACACGCAATAGCCTTAACCATCCTCTGGCGCAACTGAACTCCACCCGCCCTGAGAGATGCGCCTTCCCAAAGCCTTGTCTCGACCAACGTCTTGTGTAGCCAAGCATTAGCCACTGGTTAAGCTGCCATAAATACAAAGACCCCTCCCCTGCGGAAAGAGGTCTTAAATTTTGGCCATTGATCTGAGGACACTCTTTTGAGAACCCTACAAACAGCCTCACTAAAGAGCTCGAAATGCGCTGTAGTGAGCAGCGAATCCGGGTATCTCGTATCTATCACGACCACCATCAGGGGGTCAGCCTTCTGAGCCCCTTCCTCGCTTTTGAGCCTCAGTGCTTGTTATCGGCGTTGTGGACGCCGATGTACCAGGTTCTGCAGCTGCTTCACTAGCCCGCTGCGCTTGCCTGCTCAGTCTTCTTTTCAGGAAACCGTTGATGCTTTTCTCCTTTTTGGGGGACTGATTGGCCACTCCCGCTTCCCGGGGGAAAGCCTCGAACTAAGTAAGGCTTGCTGGAGAGACAGATTGGGACGAAAGGGTTATGTTAGACATATTAGGACCCAGTCCCTTTTTTCCCTACGCCAGCTGCATACCAGGAGAGCCCGTTTATAGGGATCCTTTTCAAAACACCCTCGAGGCCCCGTTTATAGAGGCCCATTCATCCATATCCATACGCATGCTGGCCGAGATCCGTTTGCTCCTGATGTTCCACACGCTTAAACGTCCCACCAACTACAAGATCTTACAGCCCCATATACCATATCACAATTTTGCATAATCATTCCCATGACGAAATAGGTGATTCTGCTCAGAAGAATCACCTTTTTCCTATTTAAATATACTTTAAAAGAATGTATACAAAATCTTGTGATGAGATATGACTGTTCTCTATATTAAATTTGTTCTATTGTAGACTATACGTCCTTTCTATCCAATTGCGCGTTAAACAATGAGAACTAAATGGCTTATGCCACCGCGCATGTGGTTTGGAGAACCTAACAGGGTTGCTGATAAGGAGGAACCGCAGTCGTTCCCTTAAAGCTGGTGTTTTCCCAGATCATCAGAAGAAAGAACAAGTTTTCTTATCGGGAGCGGTCATTTAACAGCTCACCCCTCTGGAAGCCAGGTAGGTCCCCAATCCTGTGCTATCTGGGCTACCTGCGCACTACACTGCCGGTGGTGACTTTACGAGAGTTTACCGCACATAACTTACTATGTTGGTAAAATCTATCGCTACCTTATCGGTTTGTGATACGCTACGTTCCTTAGAGATTGAAATCCTCAATAGACAGATTGTCAATAGCTCATAGATATGCCAATGGTATACTTAGAAAACAAGGAAATTCTGTACTTTCTCGAAAAAATTAAGATAGAAGTTATGTTAATTAATGAAACGAAGCTAAAGATAAAATCAATTTCCATACTCCAGGATTTAAAACAATAAGAAAAGACAGAAACGGTCTAGGTGCAGGCGCGAGAGTAGATATGCTTATAAAACAAAACATAAATTTTACAGAATTAGACCTTGACACTAAAATAATTGAAGCCGCGGGAATGAAACTTGACAGCAAACTAACGAATAGATCAGGGTATTCGCCCAGACAAAATATAAGTAAATCTGATCTTGATAAACTCTTTAACACTAACAATCAAATTATTGCGATAGGGGACTCCAATGCTAAACATAAACGTTGCAACTGTGATAGAAACAACAAAAATGGCAAAACCATTTTTGACTACGAAATGATAAATTCCTAAAAATTATAGCTCCTGACAATCCCACTCTTTATCAACAGACTTGACGAGCTTGACTCGGACCACATTTCAGTTTTAATAACCTTACATAACACTCCCTGCAAACCTGAACACATAAATTTTCTTATATATAAAAAAGCAAAGTGTGAAAAGTGATCACTGCAGGAAAATAAAAAATATATTAATTAAGTTACATGGTAAACGCAGAAACTAAAAAATATTTTAATGCTTGCTTAAAATAATAAACTCCAAAATCTTAAAGTTAGAGATTACAGTTTCTGGAAAATAGCTAAGTATTTTACAAAACCTAACAAGGGAACAATCTCCAAACTAAACGGGTTACACGGTTTAATTTGCAGTAATTTAGAAAAAGCTAATGTACTGGCTAAAAAATTCAAGAAAGTACGCCATCTTACCAAACATATATGGAACCAACAAAAAAATGCTTAAAAATCCTACAAAGAAACTGAGAGATCTGAAATCAATCTAAATGTTGTTAACCTTACTTCTCCTATAGAAATAAGAAAAGCAATTAGAAGAACAGCGTATAAGAAAACCCCTGGGCAAGATGGTATTCAGAACATTATACTTAAAAATTTATCGCGCAAAGCGATTGTTCAAATTATCTATATCTTTAATCCATTAAATCCCACAAGACCGAAAAACTAAGCTTAACTTTTGCTGATGCAGTTGCGGTAGTAAAACATGTCGCATATGTATGAAACTCAACATTCTTATGTTTTTAAGAACGCTCTACAAGATGAAGTTGTCAGAATAATTGTACGTTTACCAGGGTACTCAATATGGCGGCATTTATAAAAAAAAACACGGAAACATTCAAGACAAAAAATTTTTGCTGCTGAATTTCGTATCGAAATTTTTTTTTTGTGTAACAGAATTGGTGCACAAAAGTGTACAAACAAATTGAACTTTCGAAAAATGGAAAACAACAACTTTCAAATCCAAGATGGATGTCTCAAAATGGCAAATTAAAAAAAAAAGAAATTGGTATTTCTACTTTCAAGTGACAGCAATGAATTTGACTATTAACCAAACAACCTATATATTTTATTCGCGGTTTTTCGTACACTTATTACAAATCTGGCCGCGAAATTGCAAAATTAATTTTTTTAATACTTTTTATTTAAACAAATTATTCCGAAGAATTAGATTGTTCGCAAGATTTATATGCTTTTCATGGTTTTTGGGTCCGCTGAGTACGAATCTGGCATAAAATTTGCAAGAAAAATATGTTTGAAAAATTTTTTAAACAATTTTCAAAACAAATTGTAGCAATATTAAAGTTTTTGCAAGATGCATCTGCTTTTGTTAGTTTTTGCGTCCGCTCAGGGCGAATCTGGTGTCAGGTTCGCAAAATCAATACGTTGAAAAAATGTTTTAAACCACTTTGAACAAATTGTTGCTGTTCTTTGCCTGTTATTCTTAACACATTGTTGCTTCCTGGTATGAAATTTGGAAAAGTTTTGCAAAGTTATACTGAGAATCAAAGTAAGTTAGAAAAGGATCATCATTATCAATGTGTAGCTGGTGAAGGAGTTTGTCATGGTGATATTGAAAATGTAGTATTATTATCTGATGCTGAAAAAAGGGAAATAAGAGAATGTACTCCAATTCAAGTGTTCGAATTCTTCTTATCTGATGAAATTAAACAATACATCATTACAGAAACGAAAGAAAATAGTTTTGAACTTACTCCATCGGATTAGAATCCCTTTATAGGGATAATTATTTTCTCTTCGTTCAATAAGAGGAAGTCCCTGCTTGATCATTGGAAGAGGGATCCTTATTTGTCTTCTAGCATTGTTTCATCAGCCATGTCAAGAAATCAGTTCAAGCTCATAACATCGAGAATAAAATATTCGATAAGCATGGGTAATGATTCGAATGATAAGGGGTGGCGAGTTCGTGCAGTGTTGAATTTGTTTAAAAAAATATTTTTCAGTATGGATACTTTCAAAAAGTTTCATCCATAGATGAAATGATGGTGAAGTCATACGCGAAAACGAGCTTGAAACAATTCATCAAGGGAAAACTGATAAGATTTGGGTTGAAAATATGGGGCATGTGTACATCCAATGGGTATCTTCTAGCTTGGGATCTATACTGCGGAAAAAATAGTCAAACAGAAGACAATTTACTGAAGAAATGTGCATTGGGTTCTAGAGTAGTGATGAATTTACTGCAAAACTTGCGGCACATAACCCTTCCTCGAAAAATAGTCCTCTGTCACAAATACTTTTCCAAATGTTTCACGAGTTTTTATTTGATTTTGCATTTGCAAAAAAGAGGATTACATGCAAAAGGCACCAACAGTAAAAATAGAGTCGAAGTAAAAACCGCGATTGATAAAAAAGCAGCGAGAGGAACGTATGTAGCGAAATTTGATTAGAACATCAAAATAACTTACCTCACTGTCATGAACTCGAAGGAAGGGTCTATGGCTTCTATTGCAGCAGGTGTTACTCCGCATTCCTCACTAAAGGTTTACAGTTCTGAACAGTGTTCGAAGGTAGAGCTGCTATTTCCAAAAGCTTTCCATATTCACAACAGGCACATGGAGGGTGTGGATCTGCACGATTTACATTGCAATCATTCATTACAAAAATTTATTTATGCGGTGTGAGAACATACAAGTTCTACCAGGAATGTGAATTATTCTTATGCAGTGCCTGCTTTTCTAAAAAACATAAGAATCACCTAAAGAGTGCTGAGAGTTCATTTTGGTGCCAGGAAGTATTCGAAAAGAGGTGAAAGATTTTTTAGAATAGTTCTAAAGAATATAAAAATAAAAATTAAAAATATTTAAAAAATTTAAAAGCAAACAAAACACACGAAAAAACAAAATAAAAAACACCACAAAAGATCAAAATGAAAAAAAACTGTCTAGCCTTCGACCTCCACGTAGTGATGGTTGGTAAACGTCAAAAACGACGGCTGACAGAAGGGAATATTGCAACAGTTTTTAAAAAAATTGTTTAAAAAATTATTTTGACACATTGATTTTACGAATCTAACACCAGATTCCTACTACGCGGATCCAAACACCATGAAAAGCATATGCATCTTGTGAACAATATAATTCTTCGGAATAATTTGTTCTCGGCTGATTACAAGAACTTACAAGTACACCCAGCAAAAAAAAAATGCCAAAGCGTAAAGCCTCAAAAATTGCAACAAACTCCGAATCGGAATGGGATTCCGATGAAAATGATGAACGTATCATCATACCTAATCCAGATTACTCTGGCTCTGATGGAAATAATTCATCAGATGACGAGAATTCGGGATCGGAATTCCCCAGACCGAATTTTAACATTTTTGCACGAATAATAGAATCATCAATTACAAATGCTACCGTAATTTGGAAAATTTGCAACAAGAATAATATAGCTAAATTGAAAACTAAAGATTTCTGTAAAGAAA
>NC_046657.1:160627609-160661476 GCF_010883055.1 Belonocnema kinseyi
ACATTCTGAAACAGCAAGATCAAAATGATTTCAACGGATTGAAATCTGAAATGAAAAAAATTCTCCATAAAAAAAAATTAAAAAATGTAAAAAAAATATATAAAATCCCTTAAAGAAAAGAGACTATCGATATTCGCCGACCTCCACGTTGATGATAGTTGGGCAACGTAAATTTTGTTTGCGGCAGACGAACGATAGATATTCGTGAATCATTTTACTCTTACACGATGCTTAGAACTATGAACATTTTTTCTTGAAAAACTATGCGCTTTTCGAAAAATTTGTCAAGAATAAAAAGTTCTTGTAATCAGCCGAGAAATACGCCTGGATTTTTCCGGAGCGTTTTGAGCAAAATTTTGAATTTTCCAAAAATTGTTCATATGCAAAATCCAAAATTTTGCTCAAAGCGCTTCGAAAAAATTCAGGCGTATTCCTTGGCTGATGACAAGAACTTATTATTTCCTGTTGATTTTTCCGAAAAGCGCATCGTTTATTGTAAAAAAAATCATGAATGTTTTCACAAAAATTTTGCCATTAAGACGCCATTTTAAAAATACTAAAACGAAAAATCGATCTTTGAATCATGGATTCTCAAAGTTTAGACATTTATTCCACCGGTTAGTGAGATTCCAGGTTAATTACAGACTCGAAAAGCTTTGGAAAATGGTTCACAAAAAAAAAATAGGCACGAAAAATCACGTTCTTTTTTGTTTAAACTGCATTTTGGGATAATAAATAAATTTTTTGAGGAATTTCAGTGGCGCCGTCGGAAAGAGGAGATCTTAAGAAATAAAAATATATGTGTCTCAATTTTTTCTAGTGTCGAATAGTCTTAGTTATTGGCCGTTGAAAAGCAGTGTACCGGTAGTGGCGTTTTGGCTGTTTAAGGGTTAATTTGAATAAATATACAACAGCAATATTGCTTGATATCGAAAAAGAATTTGATACCGTCTCGCACGAAGGCTTTATATATGACCTTACGAGACTGAATATACCATTTTATATTGTTAAAATAATCATTAGCTATTTAAGCAATTGGAAATTCACTGTAATCCATAATAATCAAAGTACCGAACAACCAAAAATGGTAGCTGGCGTACCGCAGGGTTCGATTCTAGGCCCGATATTGTTTATTTATTATATCAACGGCATTACAAAAAACAAATATACAAATTTAGCTATTGTTGACGATGATACAGTTATATATACTTTTTCCTGGAAAACAATATGGCGGTAAAGTACCTAAAACAACATCTAGACAAACCAGTAGTTGGATACTACCATAGGTGCAAGATCAAAATGAATGTAAATAAAACTGAGTTTATCACTTTTCGTAGGAAGCGTACAGAAAGAAGAGATGATGATACTAAATTACAGATTATTGTATAAACAAAACATTAAGGAAGCATGCGCCAAAGGCTACCAAATTATATATCTTTTATATAGTTTATTGAATAAAAAGAGTGCACTTAGTATTAAAAACAAACTTATTCTCTATGAAACTTTTGCAAAACCAGTATTATTATATGCAGTACCTGTCTGAAGCTTTGCCTCGAACTGCACACTTCAAAGTTTCCTAAATAAATACAAGTTTTTCACCTACGCTTGCCTACCTTATTCGTGGACCCCGCGCCTTCTAGATCTTGCCGGCCGCCTTCACAGCAGCGTCACACCCGATCCCCGTCACAAAGAAGATTATTCTCTTATCGGTAACCATCGCAGACATCGCAACCAACCGCAACGATCCTCTTGATACTCTAGACCACCCCTATCCCTCCTTGAATCAGATCCTGCTTTAGAGAGAATTACTCCCGTATCGGCTTTAATCGCCGCGACGTCACTGTGGATACCCTGGATAACCCTCCTCTATTGTCAAACAATAAGATCTACCTTCTCGAATTGAATAAATTAATCCACTCTTTATTTCATTAAAAAAATATATTGAGTCAGTCTCGACCCACATACGGACCTCAAGTAATGGTTAAAAATTAATTATAAACTGCAGGAATTTTAAGCCTGCAAAACGAGTCGCTGGAAACTCATCAAAGTATTGAGTGCCAAACAGATCGCTGTGTGGAAGAAAAAAAAGTAACGATGATATCAGTTGTAACGTTTTGTTCTGTTGGAATGAAGATAACCATGATCCCAATCAAACAAAAATACACGTTCGGAACCCAGTCAAACAAACTTAAATTATTATTATTATGAAAGCAAGTTTAACAGTATGGAATAGGGAAGACAATAAATATGGTCCAGATTTTGAAATTGCTCGCGGACTTATGATCTTCCTTAATATAAAGGCAGACACAACTATGATTCAATTAGCTAGAGTAACATTGGCCTTTTCTGATACCCTCTTTAGCCTAAGCGAATTAAGTAAGAAAGAGCAACCTCTTTATTACAGAAAATTTAAAAAAGAAAACAGACTTCTACTATCCTTGATGAAGTTAAAATTAGGAATTTCTTCTTGTGCCCTGGCGTGTCTTCTTCAAATACTTACCAGAATAGCATCTGATAGCGTTTAAGAAATGTTGGAAACGATCTCTCTTAAAAAAAATACTTGCATATTATGTCCTTCGCGAGAAAGTATTAAAAGATAATTCACATTAACGTTTTATATATATCCAAATTGCAGATGCATAATTGAATATGATGAGTTACGACCTAAAACACCATGAACAGTGGAGCAAAGATTACTTATGTGTTCAAGCTATAAAGGATCGCATCCGATTGAATATCTAAAAGATATTACTCCAGATCGTTACATTTGTAAAATTTTAACTCGTTATGGAGGTAGAATTACCGATAGCTTCATTAACAAATAACATTGAGGTTTTGAAGTTAATAAAGCCAAGCGAACAAGTTTTAGCCGATAAAGGTTTTTCGCAAATCAAATGCGAGTTGCATAAACGGAAAGATACACTTGTAGTTCCTCCTGTAGTCTGTAATCTATAATTCACAAACGAAGTGCTCGATGAATCATACAACATTGCTAGTGTCAGAATTGATGGGAAAAGAGCAATCTAACAAATTAAGCTATCACAAATATTAAGTCATATGCCGGTGCATTTGTTTCCTCACTTAGATGCAATTATGCACGTTTGTTCAATTGTAGCTAATAGCCAAACTCCTTTAATTAATGAACGCAATGGGAATTTGTAGAAATATTATTTATTAGCATAGAAATAAATATACTTTATTACTAAGTAATAATCAGGGTGGCCGCTGTACAGGGAATATCCCAATCGTTCATGTTTAAATAAAAAAAATTCTAAATACAATTTTGAAGGCTCGAATAATTAATAATTGAAAGTGTTTAAATTTCAATCACTTTTATAATAAAATGTATCAAATCAATTAATTGGACACAGAAATTCATACCATATTAAAAAAATTAAACTACCTGCATATAATTTTAAAAATTAAATAATAATTTAGTATGGAAAACTTTAGGAATAAAAAATTTTGAATTTGCTAAAAATTAAAATCCTTTTTATTTGGAACTTTTAAATTTTCAATTGTTGAAATCTTAAGATACCATATCATTTCGTATCAAAAACCTTATTATGCAAGTACTTTAAATTTAGGATTGAAAGTTTAAAAATATTTAAACTTTCACATAGTTTTTAATTTGTACAACAATAATTAAATCACAATGATAAATGAAAACTTTTTAAATTTGATAATTTCAAAATTAAAAATAAAAAATGTAAATAATGATCAATATTTGACTGTTTATTTAAAATAAACAACTGTTGAATTTTAAATGTGTAAAGTTTTTATTTTAAATGTTTGCATTTTTTTAACTTTTTAGCTACATCCTGCATTAAATAATTCCTTAAAATATAATTAGCAGCATGTAATGTAATAAAATGATTCCATCTTTGGAATATATTTACATATAAATATTTCATCTCTTTTAATTTCTGAATTTCATCTCTTTTAATTTCTGAATGAACGTGGTCTTTGCTCGTGTGTACAAAAAAGTTACAATTTCTTATGCCTAATATTTACATTGATACTTGCATCTTAGTATAGTATTGATGTGTATATTTCAATTCTATCTCGTCACTTTTGTTAAAAAAAGGTACGGCGCTTTGGATTATTTGGATTCACGATGGCTGAAAGTATCATCTTTTCATGTATATGGGCATTTAATCTCCAACAAAGATATTTCATCGAGAATCACACCATCCCGACTTGGTGCTAAAAACGGCTGATTTCATTTAATCACGAGCCCTACTGAAACTACTTTACAACCTGTCCAAGCGGGAAACAAATCTCGTGCATCAGATGCGGTATCCAAACCATATGCCATAGGCGGAAGAAGTCGCCCATCAAATTTCGAATATTTAAATTGCGCAGCAAGACTTAAAAAATTCTGTTGTCTTGTTTTAATCTGATGACCTTTTTTGAGTGCGTAATCTTCATTGATATTCGTAGGAACCATTTATAGCAGTATATGTTCTTGTGCTTTTCTTTAAACTGCTCTCGGTACATTTTTTCGCATATAATTCGCAGCTTGTTAAGTCTACTATTTCCTTTTTCATGGATAACACCTCTCTCTTAGTTCAGAACTTCCTCAATTTGTATGTATCTATTAAAAAGGCAATTCATTTCTAATACTTCTTCTAGACAGTTTTGAAGATCTTCCAATTGTCGACCCTTTCTGCTACTTTTCTGGCTGTTTAGAACTTGGTTAATTCCATGATTGGGGTGCATCCGTTTTTGATGTAGTGCATTTGGGACAAAATAAGTCAACTGTTCCCACATAAAATTAATATTTGTTTGATCCGGTTGAAATTATATATGCTGTTGGCGATAACGGGCGGCAAAAGTGAGGAAGCCTTTATGTTTCATCCCTGAAACTTTCACTCCCATGTTTTTTGTAAAGTTTCCTTTCCCTTGCCGCTATGAAGACCTTCGTTTACCTTGCACGGATCACGTGATGGTCCAAAGAATGCGATGCTCACAAGGACGCCAGAACGAGACAGTGCTGACTCGTCCTGAATATTCCGGCCACTACCTTTGCAGTAAAATTTAATTTTTATTCTCACCTTTTTACTTTATTTTTCTTTGCTACAAATTCTTTACGGATAAGCTGATCACTTATCCGCGACTCTAATTTTATCAAAGGAAAGTAATTTTCTAACTTTTAAATATCTTTGTAGTGGTCGCCAGGAAATGACTTATTTTTATATTTATTCAATTATTATCGTTTATTGTTATTCCATTATTGATTATCATATTTTTTAATTTATTAACGGATTAATAATTATTATATTCTAATGCAATGTTATATTTTTCTACTTTTATGTTTATTTTATTTTTAAGAAATGATTAATAATTATTAATATAAATATAGATTTTTAATCATATTAAACTAATAGGGGAAAGGGTTCGGTTGTGAGCACCCTTTCGTTTTTGGCTCATAACTTTTGACCCAGTGCATATAATTCGGACATATGGGTATCTATGGAAAGCTAGAGACCTTAGCTAACTATTAGGTGCGCAACTAAGTTCCCGCTGTTTGTATGTACTGATCGATTTTGACATATACAAAACATCATGAACCAAGCTGAGACATATGGTAAACAAACCGTTTTGACACGTAAGTGATTTTGTTTTAGCGTCATAGACTTTTGGTTGAGTGACAATCTAGGATTTTGTGCCAAATAATCGTTATTTGCGGGAAGTGTTGATTTTCTTGTTTAATTCAAAGAAAACGGCAGCCGAATCGCATCGAGAGCTCTAAAAAGTTTACGGAGATGCTGCTCTGAGTGAAATAATATGCGGTCGCAAAGGAAGGCCAAAAATCTTCGAAGACGCTAAATTGTAGGCATTTCTCAAGGAGGATCCGTGACAAATGCAAGAAGAGCTTGCTTCAGCATTAGGAATTACCCTAACCCATTTCCAAGCGATTGCATCCGTTGTGAATGATTAAAAAACAAGGCACTTGGGTTTCTAATGATTTGTGCCATTTTGTGCTATATAAGCGTTGTTTTTCTACCTGTTAACAATTGCTTGAGCAGTAAACAAAAAAGGGTTTTCTTCATCGCATCGTGACGGGTGATGAAAAATAGATTTATTACAGCAACCCAAAGAGAAGAAAGTCATGGGGAGTGCCCGGTCATGCTTCTAGTCTTTGGTTGAGCCGAATATTCACGCATCAACACATTTGACAAACAGCGGGAACTTAGTTGCGTACCTAATACTAATAAAGGAACCACAGTCAAACTTGAGTGAGTTAGAACTGGGTAAGCGAAAAAACTCTATAAATGAGTGTATTTTCCAGGTCCCGTCTTCTTAACCGTATACAACTTCCATAAGTGAGAAACAGAAACGTATATAAGAGAAATTTATTTTTCACCAATGAACCTCTATAACTGAGACTGCTACTTGCATGCACCTCATAATAAGTATCCATTGCGACGAAAAGATTGACGCGTAATCATAATATCAAAACGAAAAATCAAAGTCTTTAAGTGACAAACTTAGAATTGTAAATGCATTTGAGTGTAGTAAAACACGAAATGAAATTCAGAATGAGTTTGGTTTACCAAAAACAAATTTTTATAAAATTATAAAATCAAAAGATTCTATAAAGTCTCAGGGCTCGGAGGGACTTGGAAATAATAAGAAGAATCGACTTTCTTTGTTTGCTGACGTTGAAAAGTGCCTTCTACAATAGATAAAACAAACCCTTGATAAAAGCATTCTCATGATCCAGACGATATTCATAACGCGGATGAAACTGCTTTGTCCCTAAAGTGTCTGCCGGATAAGACATTCACATTTAAAGGCAAACAACACCATGGAGGAAAACAGAGCAAGGAACGTCTCACTGTTCTTCAATGTGTGAACATGTCGTGTACGGATAAACGTCCCCTTTTCATCATTGAAAAATCAACGCAACCTTAGATGTTTTAAAGGTTTAAAAACACTTCCTGTTGATTATGTCAATGATATAAAAGCTCGAATGATAAAGATCTTATTTAAAGATTGGTGGAGTATCTGATGCACATGCCAGCACACTTTAGATGGACGGGCCCATCGCATACGGTGCTCACAACCGCATTTGGCAGCCATCTTGAGAAGTGGTGAAAAATGTTTGCTGTCAACATATTAATTTCAATTGATATTGAATCACGAAGTATGATAAATTTACTGAATAAATATGCAGGGGTGCTCACAACCGAACCATGCTCACAACCGAACCTCTTCCCATACTATTGTATAGAATACTGTCACAACTATTCTGGTATTATGTATACTGTAGATTAAAATTTTGTAATAAGGAACATGTAACGCTGTGAGAACAGGAAGCAAGCATGTCAGGCGGTCGCCACGACGACGCAGGCGAAAATGATTTTATTGTTTTGCGCATCCAAAATTCGGCGGAGTGGGAAGAAATCTCAGACCGCGATTCCCACTCTCGATTTCCAGGTCAACGGGGCGGGGGCGGCCGCGCGCGCCCAAACGCTAAGTGCTTAAATTAGCGTCCCTATAAATATCTATAAATATCCGTACATAGAATTTGCTAATTCAGAAAAAAGTGGTCTCAAAAATTTTCAAAATGCGCTCAATTTTTAAAGTTTCATCAAAAATAACTGGTTAACGAACTCGTCCTTTCTTTTAGGATCTAAAAAACTGTGCCAAAGATGGATTTGATCCGTTCACTTTTTACGAAAGTTGTCGTGTTTACGGCCGGACGGCCGGACATACAGACACACAGAAAACGCCATCGTAAAAACCTGTTTTTTGATTCAAGGGGTCTTGAAACGTGGAGATCCGTTGAAAAACAGTGGTGTGAAATTTCGGACAATTCTAAAACTTTCTTAACCATAAATGATGAGAATGTAAAAAGGTCGCTAAAGGAGAAGTCATGGGAGGGGGGCATATGTCGGGAATGGGAGAGCTGGACGCCTGGCTGTGGAAGACCCAGGGCTATCTCTACTAGAAGCCACTATCTCGCTTCGCTACTTCTGGGCCATCCTCCAAGCGATTCAACTAAATCTCGACCTTTCTTTCTCCCCCACGAAATATATTATACCTTCGTACCCTTTTACTTCCCCATGAAATATACTATACCATTCTAGGTTGCCAATTCGTCCCCCCTCCCCACGAAATTTATCATCCCTTCCTAATATTTCACTTCTTTTCTCTTCCCCCCACTCTCACGAAATATATTATCCCTTTCTCACCTTTCAATTCATCCTTCTTCCCTCTCCCCACGAAATATGTTATCCCTTTTTAACATTTCCTTTTGTTCCTTTTCGCCTCCCACGAAATATAGTATCCCCTCCTAAACTTTCACTCCCCCATTGTGCCATTGCCACTTAGCATTTCGTTTCACCCCCCCCCCACAAACAATAATATTCTGACCGAATTATCCCCTTCTCATTTCCCTCCTGAACGATCCACTGGCGGACCGTATTAGAAACTTGGCTGGACTATATTCCTAGTGGACCTACACTGTCGTGCAAAAGTTTTAGGGCACCTCTTTTTTATGACTGAATAAATTCTTACAATTTTAATTATACTAGAGCTGACAAAAGTTCTCTTTAAAAGGTTGATTGTTTCGAAATTCTATATAAAATAAGCCCAGGGTGAAGCTAATTTGTCTAGTTTTTAAGTAGCGATTGCAAAAATAGTGTAAATTTCAATGTTTTCTTAAATTTTTATTAACTTCCGAAATAGTCAACATTTTTCAATGTTCTTGGGCTCATTTTGAAACTTTTTTTACCGTATCACAACAACTCATAAGGATAAATCGTTATAATTTTCTTTTTGAATTGCAAGGACTTATAGTTGTAACAGAAAAGTTGAAACAATTTCAATATTATTTTTGGTAACCAAAATATTTTTGTAGAATATATGAAACATAAAATCATGAAGATTCCCAACTTTTTCAAATGAGCCAAAGAACATTAAAAAATATAATCATAAAAAGAGGAGGCCTAAAAATTTTTCCCGGCAGTGTACATTATTCCACTGAACTATAGGTTCATTTATCAACCTGTTGTCAATATACAGGAGCCTAAAATTTTCACTTTTTCACGCGTTCCTTCCCCTTCACGTTAGTGTAAGTTTTTTTAGGATGATCCCATTGCACTTTTATTATGGTGTTTTGGAAAGCTCTTTTTATGAACTTTGAGACTATTATAACGATAAATTTTTACAAAATTCTTTTTTTGGGAATTAAAATTGAAATTCACTTTTGGAAAAACCCATATTAAAAAAAGTTCTTTTTCTAAAAATAGCTTCTTTATACTATTTAAAAACATGTAAAATAAAAAGTGGGCCCACATTTTCTCTGGGTCAAATTTAGATTTTTACGCTTATTCTGAACAAAATAAGAGGTTCGGGATGAAATATATAACGTTATTTATATGTCGAGGCGTCCTAACGGCAGAATGCCAACGCACACAACACGACTTGGCGGTACTTAACCAAAAAAAAAAATTAATAAAAAGCTAACCTAGTAGTTAGGGTTAGAAAGTCTTGCTCACGGAATTGAGCAGCATGAGATTCGAAGTTCGCCAAAACTAAACAGTGCTCGCTCGCTTCATCAAATCATGAAAGTTCTATCTCGCGGGAGCAAAGCATAAAGGTGTCACTTCTCGCGTTTAGATTATAAACGAGTAGTGGTACCTTCATGCTTTGCTCGCCCCAGATAGCACTCTAATGATTTGATGGAGCGATCAATCATCTTTTACTTTTGGCCAACTTCTACCTTTATCTTGCTCAACTCCGCAAGCTTAAACTTTTTAGCGCTGACTTCTTGGTTAACTTCTTATTCTTTATATTCTTCGTTAAGTATCATCAAGTCGATCGCGTGCGTTGGCATCCTATTGTTAGGATGCCTCGATATTTCTGCACAGATAATCATCTCAAAAAAGTTAAATATAATTTTAAGGCACATTAAAACTCGCAGCATCAGTGCCCGAGCGCTACGGAAGTTAAGCGTGGTACCCTCGAGTGTAAAAATCCAAATTTAAGCAAGAAAAAATTCTCGGCCTACTTTTTACTCTACAAGATTTAAAAGAGTATAAAAAGCTATTTTTTCACAGATTTTTTTAAAATATGGTTTTTAAAAAATATCAATTTTAATTTAGATTTTTAAACCACAATATAAATTTTTGTTTTAAATATATGTTTATAACAGTCTTGAAGTACATGGAACGAGCTTTCCAAAAGACTATAATAAAAGTCCAATCGGGTCATCCTGAAAGAAGTTACACTAACGTGAATGTGAAGAAATGCTTGAAAAAGTGAAAAAACCACTTGACCTATTCTGCCCCATTTATTATTTAAATGAATGCAAACCGCGGAAACGTGCTTGCAACCTCGTTTACATCTACCA
This sequence comes from Belonocnema kinseyi, assembly GCF_010883055.1. Taxonomy (NCBI): domain Eukaryota; kingdom Metazoa; phylum Arthropoda; class Insecta; order Hymenoptera; family Cynipidae; genus Belonocnema; species Belonocnema kinseyi. Next base: position 160,637,976 of record NC_046657.1, read on the forward strand.
GTTTTGCAACCATAAGTCGAGTTTGAAATAAAAATATCACTTTGAAGCTGAAATCAATCTTAAATATTTGTTTTATCCTTAGGAATGATCACAAATTTATAGGGATAAAATAAAATCTTACGATATTTATTTCGATCTTTATATCATAAGGTGACTTTGTAACTTTTGTTGGGGGTAACAAATTTCGGTTTGTAAACATTTAAGAACCATCAATGGTGTCGGACATATCCGATACATGATTGCTTTCAAAAAGATCTTTTCCCAAACGGGCCAAGGAAGTTAATAGAAAAACATTCCTATTCTTTCCTGGTACCATTTGTTTGAAAATCCTTGTCAATGCCTGTTATTCAGATAAGAATATTATGTGCAAATTAAAGAAAGTGTTAATTTATTTGGTTAATTTGTAGTTATCGATCTCAAATTTTTATTTTATTTTAATATTTAAGAATTTCTTCTATGCATAGAATTATTTAAAAAAAGTATTTTTTAATGTATTTTAGGGTGGTCGTTTTTAATAAAGAAAAAAATCCCGGTCTTTTCCCGGTCAATAATTTCGTATTCATATGCTTAATAATTAACACATATAAAATGGAAGTTACTAACACTTGCCGGTTAAATTATAGAATAGCTGGTACCCCTTTTATTTCCTGAAAACATTTTTTTCCAAAATCAAACTATTGGAGCATGAAATTAAAGTAAATTTGAAGCGATTTGTTAAAATAAAGCATTGAAATTAATGTGAATTGCATTATTGTAACGTTTCAAATATAAGTCTACCAAAAATTTGAATTTTTCTTATTTAAATTACCGTTTAAGTGCTTTCACAAATCCCAGAAAGGTAAGATATTATAAATAAGTGCAATTTGAACTTTTATTTACATTCTCGTATCTAGACATAATCTGCTGTTTGTTTTCTTCATATAAACCATTTTAATTACAAAAAAAGAAGGAGTTGCACATACCGAGCTGTCATTGTAGGTAAAAAAGCGCCATTTTAGTTGTCGATAAGAATTCCAAAAATTATTCAGTTGTACACTAAGAAAAGAAAAATAATAAGACACATGAGGCAGAAATATTTTTGTGATTCAGTAACTGTTTTACTTGTTTAGATTGGTGAAATAGTGTACATCTGACTGATAGTGTTGAAAGTTGTTTCAAATTCTGAAGCAGCTCGACCCCTTTTCCAAATTTAAAAACATTACAAATGAAATTTACCCACATTATTTATTATTGAATATTGCGTAAGAATCATTATCGCTGGAAAGGGGGTCAGGGTGCTTTGAAATTTAAAACGGTTTGAAATATTTAACGGTATTAAAAATCGTTTCAAAGTCCAAAGCACCTCGATTTCTTTTTCAACTTTAAAAAAAAAAACACAAATGAAATGTGCGCACAGTATATATTGATAAATTTTGCGCATCAATCATTATTTGAGATTCTAGAAAATTTAAATCGCGTTGACGCAAAGAAAAAGTCAATATTCTCTAAAAATATTCATACAGAATAATTTTAACAAATCTCATGCAAGAATGCTTCAAATTTGCATGGTTTGCTTTCGCAAATTCGTAGGTACATAAATTGCGCCAAATACGAATCAAAAAAATGTTGACTTCGATGTTGGAAACCTTTTCGTGTGACATACAGGAACATTCTAAGTACGTCTTTAGGACGTCCCGGTGCCCACTGGGTAGTGACATATTGACTTTAAAAACACGACCAGGTCCGTCAATTTGTTCAGTTTGTCTACAAAGATTCTCGATACATAATTCTCGACAAAACTGATACCAGTCAAAAACTGTGATTGGTGACATGTTTGCTTCGTGACGAACAATTCATTGTTCATATCTGAGACAACAGAAATACGTTAATTTTAAGATGCCGGCAAATCTCGACTTTGATTTATCAAACCACGTGTCCGCGCGTAGTTGTTTGGCTTTTCTGTACGATTTTTTTGCACACCGTCATACATACTGATCAATTGCATCGCTGGCTCCAATAAGGCTCATTTCCTTTCCGCACCCCCACTGAACATTTTTTAAAATTAAACTGTGATCCTAAAGAAATATTAACATTTTTAAGGGACACATTTTTTCCAAATCAATTATGTGTTTGATATTTCATGATTGCGCCATGTTGCAATTCGTAAAATATAGCAACTGATGTTTTCGCATCCGTGATTCGAAAGCTAAGGACGATATGGAGCCTTTCACATGATTTATAGAAGATTATAGATTTTACTTTGTTTTTATACACACATGTATATGAACAGGGTCGCAATTATATGAAAATTGAAAATGATCACAGTTCTAAAAAAAATAGATTGTATTTTTGCAGTGTCTTTATAGTGGGTTGAAAAAAAAAAATAATTATTTTGTAAGTAAAAAAAAAATATGAGAGAATACGATGATAAAAAGAATCTTTCAAACTTTTCGCCTCGGGGGCCAGTTTATATTTCTACGACACTGTATACATATCTATGGGTTGCTTAGTATCGTTAGTCTAAATAGCGTCTTTCAGTCTAGAAGAAGCAATTCAATTGTGTAAAAGTCTTGTTTTTTCATGTACGCATAATTGGTTATATTGATAAAAATAATTTACAAAATATGTTCTATTTAATTAAAAAAGATTTAAAATATTTGTACATACTCTTTTTCCCAGCAATAATGTCTAAAAACACTCTAATGGTAAGTTGAATATGGCGGAAGCTTTTCTCTTGTACTTTCTTAACCCGGGCTTTCAGAAGTGAGTACTCGAGATAGATAAGATTTGATGATTTTGCCCACCCCTAATACTGAAGTCAAGTCCGAGTGTTTCAGCAGCCTCCTCCGTTGCTTTGAACAGAAAGGCTCCTTTTCCCACTTCTTCGTGCTTCCTGATCATTTTAAGAAGAGGGTCTCTTCCATTTGCGATTCTATGTGCTGTAGTCAGAATAATCCTTTTGTGAAGACATTTAAGACTCAATATTCCACGACCACCTTGACGCCGTGAGATGTACAGCCGCGGAACAGAAGACTTAAGGTTCATGCTTTTGTACACGTGCATAACCTTTCGTGTCCGGATATCAAGGGGTCTGAGCTCGTTCTTCGCCCATGGTACCACTCCAAATGAATAGAGTTCTACAGGAAAGGCAAGCATGTTCGTTGCAGATACTTTGTTCCTCGCAGACAGTTCGGCAGACCAAATCTGCATAGATCTTAAGATCGTTAATGTAAAATACATGAGTGACCTTGTATTTTCGATCTGAAGGTTTGCCGCAAAAGTACCCGTCGAAATGGCAAAGTGCTAGAGATAGTGGCAATAATGTGAGGCAAAAGAGAAGTTGGCTCATGGTGTCGCCCTGGAAGATGCCTCTCTGAAAGATTACCTTGTTAGTTGCCATACGATTTTTTGAAGATGAGATTGTAAATCTGGTTTTCCAAAGCGGCATCAATCTCTCTATGCACATTACAATTTGCGAATGAGCCTTTAAGCTTTCCAAAAGACAGATAATACGAGTAAGTCTATGGGAGGTTGAATCGAAAGCTTTCCGGTAATCAATCCAGGCCATCGATAGGTCACGCTAGTAGTATGCTGCATCTTTGTAGACACATCTATCGATGAGCAGGTTCTCCCGACATACTGCTACTAGTTTCTTTGAGCCGCGTTGTTCATACATTTCTTGCCACACAGGTTCAGTTGCCCGAACAATCCTATTATTAGGATAGCTGTGAATATATTATACAGTGTATGCAGACAAGTGATTGGCCACTCTGGAATTGGTTCTTCCGACTTTAAATATGAGGTAAAAATACGAGCCAAATGCCAAATGCTTGTAAATTTCCAAAAAAATTAAGGGCATGTGATACTTAAAAAATTGTCGATTTTACCAGTTTTAGGTTCCGACGGCTTTTTTCTAGAATAATCAATATTTTGTCTTAGAAATATGGGAAATGACAGCGAACATGCTAACGGACGTCCCCGCCCACTTTATTTGTGTTTTTTTTCCAAAAATTTTTTGATATTGCTAACAACGTGTGTACATTTGGAGGTTATGAATGATACAATTCTCCTGTGCGTTACTTCCAAACTGCACAATGTTTTTGGCCACCAACTTTGAACTTGCAAATAAACATAGTAACTAATCTCCCGGAACTAACCCTTTTTGCAGGCAATCAAAAAAGTTTATTCCATAAATAATTTCCAGATTATCGGAAAGGCAGAGATGAAAAGCGACGCAACCTCAAAATAATACATATGCATAAAATTTTTATTTAGCACAATAAATTTTTTTGTTAGTATCCCTCAAAAAAGAGTTCGGGGACGTCCGTTATGATATTTTATAGCATCTCCGAATTCAGTTTTTAAAAATTTTCATTTTTTTGGAAAAAAGCCGGGGAAACTGTAAGTATCACATGCCCTTAAGGAGCATTTAGGAATTTTTTGGATACTTAAAATTTGTATATGTTTTCAGAAATATCTGGACGCTTTCAATTACCGTCAATTTATAAAAGTGCGCGTCAACAATTTTGGAAATTTCCGGAGTTGTGTAAAACGACTATAAATTCCAAAAATTCAATGAAAAATTTTTATATGGACAGCAATTTTGCCTGTGTTAAAATCATGTGCTTTTGAGTAAAATAAAGGGAGTGTCTACAAGTACCGAAAAAAAGTGGCTATTCATACCGAAGTTTTGGTACAAATATCCTTCTTTCCAGCTCCCGCTATTTGTACTACTATTGTAGTATATTGTACTATTTCTAAACCAGCCTCATCAAGCCCCTAGCTACGACCCTGGTACCACGTATAATTTAACGTCGAATTTCACGTGTACTTTTACGTGAAATGTTCAATAAAAATGCAATTGAGCTTTTATTAGAGATTTAATTAAGATTACTGATATGATACGAGGGGTGTTCAAAAAGTAAGTTACCCTGCTCCGGGAAGAAGGCAAAACACAATTTACAGGTTAAAGTAACATACGTATTTTTTGTTTGACTTATAAACTATTTTTCTGTATAGTGCCCTTGGACTTGAATACATTTTTTATATCTGTTCTCAAGCTCTGTCAAACCTTGTTTATAAAAATCCGTGCCCTGATTTTTAAAGAATAATTTAACAAAGTATTTCACCTAGCACAAGCTTTACGGTGACCAAGATGATCTGTTATGATTGTGTGGATTGAAGTTCGACAAATATCGCTTTCAGGAAACATTAAACCAAAATTCTGTTAATTGTAAAGCGCCTATCCGCCAAAATGATTTTTTCGACTGCTACGACTGCGTCATCTGTAATGGCGGTTTTTGGCCTGCCTGCACGCTGCTCATCATGAACTTCTCCGCGTCCCTCGAGGAAATATGTACGCCACAGGCGCACAATTTGCACACTTATGCATTTGTCACCATAAATATGCACTAATTCAGTTTTAAAATTCGTTGCCCTTAAACCCTTCGGCAGTTATAAAGCGAATAACTACACGCAACTCACAAGTGAACACGTTTTTCACAGGTAGCTCCATGGTTTCCGAGCCGGTACTAATGAAAAAAAATTTGTCGGCAGCTAAGACCGGTTCCGCTCTTATCGGTATATCTTAAACTAAAACTATGTTTGGTCCCAGCTCGCTAGATGGCGCTGGGGCAAAACGGCAGACTAGGGAAACTTACTCTTTACCCATTGTATTATTATATGCTCACCAACTGAATGAATAATAACGAGTAAAGCGAAGAAGACAGAACTTGCGGCGGTCCTTATATTTTATTACAGATTTTACCTATTTATGGCGAAATTTATCAATAGCGTTTCCAATTAATATTTCATAAGACCATTTCTGACGTATCTCATTTAGTTATTGCCTACCTCGATCTTCTAAATTAAAGTCTAGTGCTCCGTTAAAATATGTCACGTTCCGCGAAGAAAAGGCTATAACAGTGCTGATGCAAATATGACGAGTGGAGCAATTCAATTTCAAGAAATGGATGAACTTTGGTAGTGCTGAGTGGGGTGGGGGGGAGCAGTCTCCATAATCCAGTCGCACTACTATGACTATGTCTTCAGGGTATGTCCACAATGAGATTCGTAAACGTCGACCTGTGTTTGACAGTAACGCGTATTCAGAAAAGTTACTTTTTTAATAAAGAAAATCGGAACGCGTTATATTTTAGGTAAAGTAACGATAATGGTAACGCGTTACAATTTTCTGGTAACGGCAATGCAAATTAACGCACGTTATTGGCCGTTACTTTATACAAATTTTGAAATGTTTCGCAGTACATTAAATATTTTAAAGTAAAAAACAGTCAGTTGATGTATTTTCTTACTTCCTTGCACGCATTTTCTTATCTGAAGAAATTATTCATTCGGTACAATAAGGGATTACCGAGCAATGTATCCGCTGAGCGATTGCTTAGCAGAGCTGGATTGAGACTTTTGGACAACAGACATCGCATGAGCGTTAAACTTTTCGTTAAATTGGTACTATGGAAAAAATATGAAGTTCTATGGAAAGTCTTAAATGGACTGCAACATGGATTTATAAAATTATTCAAAGTTTAAAAAAAAGAGAGCTTTTAGAAAAATTCTATATTTTTAGTTATTTTACCTAACAGTAAGAACTAAATATAATATTTAGTTTTATTAAAATCTTCAGTTTTTAATCAAATTCAGTTTGACCTTCAAGGAAACCCAAGTTTGATAAAAGCTTTTTCCAAAAACACATATTTTTGGTTTCTCTGCGTTGACATTTTTTCTGTAATAACACAACTTTAACGTTAGAGCATACGTACGAAAACTCTAACTCTATCTTACTAGCAAATGACATACGACGGGCATCTAATGATGATATGATTCCTTGCTACTAAAGTTGATTTTTCATCGAATTGAGTTATTTTACTATCAACGATTCGTCGTAACCTACTTAACTGTTGAGTTTCTTTGTATTTAAATGTATGGATAGCAGCAAAGATATCACCCTCGTATTCAGGGAATAATTCCTTCAATCTCTGGGAAGATAATTCTGTAAAAAGAGATAAAAATAGGTAAATCTGAATATTTATAACGTGAATTCAAACGATTGTATAGGGAAACATATCAAAATATTCATCTATAGTAAAGTTCATTTTTCTGCTTTTTTAACAATAAAATTTATTCATAGTTTTTGGTAGAGGATAAACAACCACAGAAGATAGTTTCATTGCACCGACTTTACCCACACGAAAAAGATAAAAGTTTGTTCGCCGCCATAATAATTCAAGAGCTGTGTGAAACAATTGTCATCAATTCTTATTTTTGCTGACTGATAATTTTTGTCAATCTTTATAATTGATTTTTTTTTTAACTTGATTTATTACATCATACATGCCTTATGTATATGATTGCTTAAAAAACTAGTTTTTAAAATAACAAGTTCTCGATTTGCATTCATTAACTTATCTCAAAATTTCTTTATAAAAAATGCAATCAATTTTTTCGAACTTCTGAAATAACACTAGATAATGTTTATGGATATATTTCTCATTTGTTAAAAAATTCAAATCGGATAAAAATTGTAGTCATTTTGTTTTTTCGAATTACATGGTTTTTCTGTGAGTGCACAGGTATTAAGGGAATTACTTTTATCGTGAATGACGTAAGGATAAAAAGGATTAAATTTGTGAAGAATTCTTATAATTCTATTTCGAAACAACGGCTTGTAAATATGTTTTATTGGTAGAGGTGACGTAGTATGACCCGTTATTATATGACGTAGCAAAGAAAAGTTTCGCAATATGACCTTATCCTTTTGAAATAAAGCTTACAATTTTACACAATGACGTTCTAATATTAACATTTTTTGTTCATCATGTTTCCTATTTCTGAAAACTTCTTCAATTAATATATGTTGGCGTCCTCAAAAAAGGGCCCTAATGGCAGGTTTTAATCCAGACCGTAAGAAGATAATCGATTTTTCATAATTTAGACTCAAACTTATTATTTGCGGGTACTTCTGCAATACAAACGCAATATGGAATTTCAAACCCAGCTTTGAAAAGGACGAATTCCAGTATGTTTATAGCAGTTTCAAAGAGCATACGCTATTTACCATAGAAGCTGCACACATGATTTTTTTCATATTTCAATGTTGACTTTCAGCGAGGTATCGATTGTACACTTTTTCGAAATTTTGATTTTTCACAAAATGGTGGAATTTTTTCCGAAAAAGTCATTTTTATGATTTTTGTATCCCATTTGAAGCTTTTCAAAATCAGGACAACGAAATTAGTCAAAAATTAAATATAGGCACCTCGCTGAACGTTTTCTGTAAATTAAAAAAATATATCGCGATACGTTAAGTTGTTCTCCCGTAATCGTACGCACCAGTTTAAAAAATGCAACTTTCTGGTCAAGGAGAAATTCGCGATTAAATTCTCGAGAAATTCACAGAAAATATCTGTCGAGCTAGAAAAACCATTCACATTCCAGTAGCACTGGAGATGATACGCAGGAGCATGCGTACCGACCGTGCGCCGTCATGTTCGATGAGCTATAACTGTCGAACTAGAGAGAATTCTGCTAAACCTTTCGAGGGACTCATTCCTAACACGTTTAAGAAGACAATATTTCTTCATGAAACCAATTGTTACAATATTGTCACAATAAGGGATGCAAAACGCTATTGGCCAGAATTAATTCAAAAATTTTAAAGGAATAAACCATCACCTGCATACGAGAAAAATAATAGAAAGTAAGCTCAAGTTCAAAGAAAAAATCTTCAAAAATATGTGCTAGCTAACAAAACAAGAGTAAGTTGAGGTATTCTTGCATTGTTTTCAAACATCATACTGTAAGGGAAAAGTACCACTAAACACATTTTATTATAAATATGCATATACACGACCTTCGATTTTGATAAAACTTTGTATAAGGGGGTGTTTAAGATCGCGCAATTTGAATTTGATAACGGAATATATAAATTCAAAATCACCTATTAAAAGGTTTTTGATTTATTGGAATTTCATAAGAGGCACAACCCGATATTTTTCAGGGCCACTGAATCATAATCTAAAATAAAAATTTCATAAAATTCGTGTAGCCTTAAATTTCACAATGTGTTTCACAACACTCGCCGAAACTAAAATCAACTCAATTATCAAATGGTTTTAGTTTGTCAGAATTTTACCCACTTTTTTACCAAGAGTAGTTGAACAAATGAAAATTTAGAATAGATCTATTACGATAACGCAAATATTCTAGGGTAATAAACACTTAATGCATCAATTAATCGCTTGTTTCGCTTTAAGACTAGAAACAGAGGCGGAAGAAAGTTTTCCTTTCCCTGATATCAGCGGTTCTATTGCCTAACTCTGGCGGCTCTTTTTTCATGACGTTATCGTACATACAAATTATTGCATCAACTGATTTGCAGTATTATGAGAAATGAACATTCTTTCTCAATGATGATAAACAAATAACTTGCCTAAGATTTAAATAAATATGGATTATGTAAATATTTGAACGGCTCACTTAAAAAATTTTTGATGAGCAATTTTGAAATTTTGCCATTTTTTATTCAGTCATATTGGATCCGCTATTTGACTTATTATATTCGGTTATTAAATTTTGATTCAGTGACCTGTTAAAAAATCTCTTATGTAAGTTTCATTAAAATCGTAGGTTGCGCATAGTTGCGCCGACAGTTCGGGTAAATGCCAATTTGCTTATAACACCGCAGTACTTAAAAATTGTAATTCTACTTTGCATGATACAAATCTATTTTATTATAGAGATAGTGCTAATTCCTAAAATATTTAAAACAGACGCCGTAAAAGAAAAATTATGCTGAAAACAGGTTTGGCTACGAAAGAATGGAAGATTTGATAGCAGAAATACAAAGTTTTCAACATTAATAACAATACTTATAGCATGTAGTTTTGACCTTTTGACATATACAATAAAACAATGTTACATCATGATAAAAAGACATATTTCGGGTTTCACTTATGTAAAAAACTACGAATTGTTTGCCGACGTTTCGTGAACATTGCAGTTTACATCTTCAGGGCTGACCTGAAACTGAGGTATCAGGTTATGTTGTTCTTAGGTATACTCTCTACGATGCCTGTGATTGGCTAGAGCGCCCCACCGTGGGGACTGACCGAACTTGATTGTCCAATCATGTCTTAGAGAAACATAGAGAAGCAATAGCAATCTCAAAACACTCTAATAACATCAATAGGGACAATGGATATAATACCAATCCGATTTGGGTTTCCGTTTTCCCAGATTTAAAAAAAAGACTTGATTGGCCAATCAAGTTCGACCAGTCCCCACGGAGGGGCGCTCTGGCCAATCACAGGCATCGTAAAGAGTATACCTAAGAACAGCATGACATGATACCTCAGTTTCAGGTCAGCCCTGAAGATGCCTCGCTAAGGTAGCCAGTACGAGCAAAATCATAGTTCTGGGATAAATGCAAGAAACTACTGAAAATATTATTATTCTCAGTACGGTCGGTAGAGCAGGTTTTTTCTATTGGTATAGAAGAAACATTTGCGTGTTTTTTGTTTTTAGTATAATTTTAAGGAATACGAGTTTATATCACAGCTATCACTATTTTCATTGTATATAGGTTGGCCTGCGTTACCAGGCACGCAATTCAACTCAGGACGCGTGGACTTCTGTAACTAACTTTACAAGAGAACAGTCCACAGTGTGAATATTGCAAAACGGAAACCGTCGATGCGAGTTATACTTTCTGCAAATGTGAAGACAGGGCCGAACTCAAGAACAGGCTAGGAAATAATATTGCAGACATAGCGCAGCACAATGTTTTTGGGGTGATGTTTCAAAGCGAGACATGGTGGGACAAGGTATCTGCCTATGTTGAAACCATTCTACATAAAAAGAAAGAAGAAGGGCAACTAAATGTTCACGGATATGCAATGACGAATGTGAGGAAGGAAATCACATAAGCCTGCTGATGAGCAGGATGCGTACAGAGTTTGAGGGAGAACGAAGTAACGAGGCATATTCAATCATGCACAATCAAGATGTTCGAAGTCGGATGAGCACAATATTCCTCAGAAGAACGTGCTTCTGCGGATAATGCGTATCATCTTGGTTGGGATATGAACCGAAACAGCTAAAAAAAAGAAACCAGTAGGAGTCAGAGGCCGCCCAACGAATCACCCCCAATCAGGTTGTCGAAGCCCGATGAGCTTAATGTGCGGTTCTGGTGGAATTTCTTCCAGGGAGAAGATAGTCGTCGTTGATAGTATGATTATAATGATTAAATTAAGATCTTGGTGTATATTCATATAATATAAATATTACTGTAGCAATGCTATAAAAATCCCCACATTACTGAGAAGTTTCGACTGTTCTCGGTTGGTTAATGGAAAATTTTTCAACAGCCCTCGTGAAAAACACCTAATTCTTATATACCATTCCATTTTGTCTACATTGTTCTATTTTTTAAAGAGAACCACCTGTTTAACCTAATTACCAAGCTCGAAACGTGAGTTTGCAGTGGAATTTGAGGTCAGTCGATGGAAAGAGTATGTGAGAGGTATTTGCGAAAGAGGGTTTATATGTTGGAAAGAATTAAAGTAAAAAGTTTTCTAGTGTCATGGGAGCTTGAGACTGTTTTGTGTAGGCTGAGAGGTTGGCTGGGTTAGCGTGAGAATCAGGACGGGGAGACAAACGCAGCCGAGTAGATGCTACTGGGAAGTTCAGGTAGATATTAGCACGGGAAGGAAGCACAGAAGAAATTACGGTAGCAGAGTGAGGTAGAGCTAGAGTGACAGTAGCTACGTAGTACGCAGATTACGTTTTTGATGGATTCAGATGAGGAAGTTTTTTGCAAGCAGAAAAGTGACAAGAAAACGGGTCAATATAAGAAAACGGTAGAGAGTGAGAGATTGAGGGCGGATAGTTCTGGTTCAATCGGACCATTGATAAATAGAAAGAGAGATAGAGCAGAAAGAGGAAGTAGGGAAGAAAAAAAGAAATAGGATTTATCCTAAAAACCCCGAAAATGGTCAGAACACCACCGAAAAAAGATTAAAATAGAGAGGGGGAGAAGGACGATAGGAAAGACGAGAACAAAATTGAACATAGAGGGATAGTAGACGTTGAAAAATTAAATTTAGAGCAAATGCCTGAATTGATGATAAAGGTAATGTAGATAAACAAAAAAAGGCTGGAAGAAAGAGAAGAGGTAATAAAACGGGAAACTAGGAAAGAAATGGCGGCACTTAGAAAAGAGATGCGAAAATGGAGAGGGGCTAGGGAAAATTAGGAAAAAAGGATAAAGACTTTAGAAGAAATTTAAAAAAAACAGCATGAGCATAATAAAAAGGTTGAACGCATGAAAACCAGGATAGTGAATATCAAAAAATGAAAACGGGAGGTTCTAATAGAATAGAGCGTGTGTAGAAAATGTGCTAAAGAGGATAGATGCTAAAGTAGACATTGAGAAATTGCGAAATGTAGGAAAGGAAACGCGAAGAGTACACAAAATTGTATTAGTGAAACTAAAGAAATGGGAACATAAGAGGTACGTGATGGCAAATAAGAGGTTGTTATATGGATGTCAGGAGTTAATAGACCATGATTTCACATGAGTAGAAAGGAATATGCAGTATAAGTTAAGGACATAGAGGAAGAAGAAAGAATTGAGGGAAAAAGAACGTGGGTCAAGTATGGCAGAATACAGTCAGACGGAATATGGTGGGATTGAGATGAAAAAAGGGAAGAGATAGTAATTCCATAGTACAGGAATATAGCAGGATTGGAGAGACAGCTTACGGAGCTTATGAGAAATTTTACACAGTGGGATTTAGTAACAATGATAGAGATGTGGTTTGTTAAAACGAGATGGAAAAGAGTAAGAAGAAGGTTACCAAAAGGTTACAAATCGCAAGTGAAAACTGCAAAGAGGAACAATAAAAAAGGCAGAACAATGGGAGGAATGGTATTTTGAGGGGGGAACGAATGTATAATAGAGAAAGATAAGAAAAATAAGAAAGAACAAAAAGAAGTGTTAATGGTAGAAGGATTAAATATGGGAGAAGATAATTAGAAGATAGTGGGAGTTTATGTAAACAGTGATATGCAGGTAAAAGCAAAGCAGATGAAAGAAATGATGAAAGATATTAAGGAAGAAATAAGGGATTTCAATGCTAAAACAGGAGATAGAGGAGGAAAGGAATAGGGACGAGAGAGAGGAATAAAATCTAAGGAGAAGGTACTGAGCGAGGAGGGAAATAAATTATTCAAGATGAGGTAAGAGAGAAGGTCAAAAAACTAGAGGTAGGAGATTATATTGATTCAAATCACTTTCCCTTAAAAGTGACATCAGAGGGAGAAAAAAGTAATAGCAATATGGAAAAAAGGAAGCAAAGGTAAAAAGAGCAAGAAAAGGGAATCGTCCAATGGAAGGAAAAGAACAGTTTTAGAGAGAAGGTCAAAAATAGCAAAATGGGAGAGGAAAATTTAGACGAGGAGATGGAAAAAATGATACGAGAAATAATAAACAGGATCAGAGTGCACAACCAAAAAAGAAGTTAATAAAAAAGGTAATAGAGGTGCAAAGGATGAGGATTGTAAAGAGAAAAAGATAGAGATCATAAAGGAATTAAGAAAATGGAGAAAAGGAAAAAGTAGTGGAGAACAATATAGGAGACAAAAAGACGGAGTATACTGAGTTGTGTGAAATTAGCGAGGGAAGAAATAGTCAACGTGTTGGGACTAATGAAAGATGGAAAGGAACTTAGTATATATGAGATTCCAACTCAACTCTGAAAATGTGGGAGAAGGAATTAAAGCATAGATAATGTGTAATAGGGTATAGGGTGGAGAGAGGAGGAGGAGGAGGTAAAAGGTTATAGGGGCGTGATGCTGATGCGAACATTATATAAAATATATGCAACTGTTTTGTCAGAGCGATTAAAAAAGAAGTTAAGGAAAAAAGATAGTGCCACCGAATCAGGCAGGGTCTGGAAAAGAAATGGGGCTGATGGACAACATATATGATCTGAATTATCTGATAAATAAAAGGATTAAAAGGAAGAGAAGGGCAATGATAGCAGTATTCCTGCACATGAAGGCGGCGTTTGACTCCTTGTACAGAATTGAGATGAAGGGCCTAATCACTGGATTTGGAAAATACTAAGATGGGAAAAAGTTAAATTTAAATGTAGAAAAAACAAAGATAATGAGGTTTGAAAAGGGAGGAAGAAGAAAGAAAGAATTAACTGGAAGATCGAAGAGAGTAAAGTTATAAGAAGTTAAGGAATTTAAATATTTGGGATATCTCTTGCAAACGAATAGATATCATAGAGCTCATATAAGGGAAGAGATAAAAAATCAGCAGAAATAATGAAGCAGGTAGGGGTAATAGGGAAAAAAGGTTAAAAAAAGATTGGAGAAGAAGAATGTGGTTATTTGATAGGCTGGTATGGCTGGTATTAGGTTACTGAGCGGAGATATGGAGGTGGAAGGAAAAGAAAGAGATCGAGAGTTTACAAGGAAGGTATATAAGGTGAACGCTAGGGGTAAATTAGAGGACACAGTGTATATAGTGAGAGAAGAAGCGTAAAGGGATAAATTAAGTACTAGAGTGGGTTAGAGGGCATGGCAATCTTAGACGAAGTTAAGGAAGGGAAAGGGAGGGTGGTTAACGAAAAAGTAGTTGAAAGAGGTAGAAGAAAGCAGAGGGAGAGTGGTAGAACTAGCAGGATGGGAAGAAGAAAGGAAGGAGTTTTTTAGTGAAAGAGGTATATGAGGTATAAGCTAGAGGAGCCAGTGAGAAAGAATGAAAGTAGAAAAATGGCAAAATGGGAACGAGATAGAAGAGAAATGAAAGTGAAGGAAAAAGGAAACGGAATTGCCTGTATAAGAAGCGAAAATTTTTTATGTAGTTACTATTATGTATTAGTATAAGTAGATTAAGATCCGCTCGCTCTCACTCGCTCGCTGGCTCGCTCTCACTCGCTCGCTCACTCTTCCGAAATAAAAATTGCGCTAGATTAATGTAGAAGTAAGGGGATATAATAATTGATGTAAATAGTTTTAAATATTGTAAATATTGTAAATAGTAAGGATAACATCATATAAAGTTTGCAAATGGCCATGTAAGGAGCGAAGGTTATGTAAACCTTTAGGAGACACATTATAAATAAATAACTATTATTTTTATTGCATGCCCCTGTGATCATTTTCTAGTAAAATTTTTTCGTCATCTCTATGACCTATAATGTTAAATTATGTTTGATATATTTGTTTCTTTTCGTTAAGACCTAGACAGATTTTATCATTCCACCAAGCATCCCCAGTTATACTTGTTTACACTGATGAATCGTAATATGCTGAAACTTGAATTTAATAATTCCGTGTTTACGTCATTCCTAGAATGAAAGTCCAAGAGATTTGAGTAATACGAGGACTGCGTGGACGAGAGAGCCACGGTCTTTATTTAAGCTTGTCAAATAGCATGAGGAAAGTACTTTCACCGCGCTAGAAACGTCACCTGTTAGCATGCGTGTAAATCCAAGAGAAATGGTTTACGCGGCCCTGACTGTTTATATTTGGATTGTCTGTATTTATTTTGAAAGCACTGCAAGTCATTTCCGAAACCACACTTAATTAAAAGTTTCAGTGTAATATAGATTTATTGAAATGATACATTTTTCAGGGTAGCTGTCAATAAAAATAAATTCAAAATAAAGAACAGATATTAAAGTCTTTATTAAAAATGAAATTTTTGGTTCATTTTGGAATATGTGAATAAGCAATGCCGAACCAAGGTACAGAAATAATTATAAAATAAATTTGATATATAGATTATTTCGCAATTTCGACAAAATACAGTGTGAAGCACGAGATACATGATAAGAATGTGTTCTTCAAAGGCAAAGGAGCTTTAACAAAAGAGAACTCATAATCAGTCAATTACAGCTTACGATGCTTTTATCTTTAATTGTAAAAGGATGTGCACAATTGAGGAGGAGATACCGCACGCGCATCGCAAGGCAAATACTACATTATCGAGCGCGATGAGCGAGATCCAATAGACGCACACTTTATGCGCACTCAATCTTGCGATCTTTTGTTCACAAGAAGGTGAAAATAAGAAAATAAATTTTTTTTTTAATTTCCTAACCACTGATTTGAAAATTGCAGAATCAGCATCTACAAATTTTTCCGATTTCAATGTTGTATTGCTTGAATAGAATAGTTTACAATCGTAAGGAGTTTAATTCAAGAAACTTGAGCTTAATATACAATTTCAGACTTAATACTTGTCCAATTTTTAACATTTACATATGAATCTTATGTAGTTGCAGTCTTAAAAGTTCGTATATTTCAAATACATTGAAAAAAGATTAGTTGGAACAACTAATAAAATTATTAGGAGAACTATTTAGTTAGTAAATAATGGTACTGCTATTTAGTTAGTTGTAAGGAATATTTTTTTAGTTGGGGCACGAGTAGTTGCCGTTAATAATTAATTAGGTAGGCTAACTACTTTGGTTTGTCACAAGTCACAACAACTATCTTTAGATAGTTGAAATTACTAATATAGTTAGTCATGTCTTCTATCTGTAGGTTTAACTATTTTTTATTTGTCAAATAGACTAATTAAAATAGATATAACTACACTATAGAAATATGAATTGAAAAGATTCCAGTGGGCAAGCTTGAATATTGTTTAGGACACTTTATAGGGACACTGACATCAGTTCAACTGAAAAGACGTTTTAAAAAAATATGTAAGAGGTCTGTTAAAAAAATACGCTGACTCTTTGAATTTCGCGGCTCGAGTTGGTTTCAGGAGAATCTGCTTGGTGTCGCTAAGTTCGTACAGATCAGCTGTTTAAAACGCGGTATTCCTGTCGCAGATATCTTCATTTGTTGATAAGCTACACGGTTTTAAGTAAAGAGTCTTTTTTTTACAAAACGAATTACTGTTCAAAGGAAGAAGATTTGAGACGATTTCGGAGCTTAAGGCAAATGCGACGAAGGAGCTGAAAGCCATCACAAAAGAAGCGTACCGGGACTGTTTAACAAGTGGAAACACCGTTGGAATAAGTGTGTGCGTTGGGAAGGAGAGTATTTTGAAGGAGACCCAGACATATAACTTCCAAATAAAGTACATTTTTTATGACCTCAATCCGCGTATTTTTTGAACAGACCTCGTACCTATGCCTACTAAGATCTTTTTAATTCCAGATGCACTTTGAAGGTTTGGTTTTTCAGTAAAACTTTAAATTTGTTTCATTTTATAATTTTTCATCTATACCTACCAATACTTCAAAATAATCTGCGAAGCCTCAACTTTCCAGACTTTTCATACTTCTATTTTTTTTATGAAAAATAGTCATAATCCAAAGAGACATCAAGTGAGCAGCTAGTTATGACAGCCATGTCTAAACGTTCTTCTTTGTTTCACCATAGGTATGTTGGTATGTTTGTCGCATTCCCAATCGCACCAACCAAGGTAGCAAATAAAAAAGTTACGCCACTACTTTAATTTGTTAGAGACATCAATTAGTACTCCAAATGGCTAATTAATTAGTAACTTGTACTATTAAAACATTACTAACGTAAGCCGCTTAAGGGTACTACAACCGGGTTCCTAAACCGACTATTTGCTTACTTGGTGTTACTAACTGAACAGTTGGCAGAACTAATGAAATGTAAAAAATGGCAATGGTTATGATCAATTTGTCGAATATTTGTAATAATAGAGAAAAAACTTAGTTAACTTCAATTTCAGGGTTATCATCTAACCATTAGTATGCAAAAATTTTCCTCATAAGAAAGTGTACATTTTCCTACTGTAGCTTTATTTTGATCATTAGAGGATTAAAGAAATTATATTTTTTTAAACACCGCTATCATCAATGCGATTTTAGGTTATTTTACTATCGACGTCTTACCCCACACACACATTACTAGATTTTCTTACTGGACCTTTTTGGGTTTTTAAATTAGGCCTGTCTGCAACACTTTGTCTCGTGTAATTTTTAGAACTTGGCCGAAAAATTGCCACTTAATTTCATTGTATCACGAATAACTATTATATAACATCAATCATTCTTTCTTTCTTGTATTTATGTATATTGATATTTTATCAAATCTCAGCTATAAAGAAACCTCTAAAGGCCCTGCTAAAGTGAAATTTTTACTATAAATTTGTTTTATGGTGTCTAGGTTTTAATTTTATCATCTCATCTCTATTATTTATTATGTTTTATCTATTGTTTTGGAAAGGTTTCAAAATTCTGGCAATCCTTAAAAAAATATTTAGGGTTATAATTATGCTCTATTATTTATCTTTTGCTTAAAAATTCATACTTTTCATGACTTCTACTAGCGCAAAATATTTTATTATTCAGTCATAAAATGACAATTATCTTCTTAGTATTAGTTTATATTTCTCTTTATAAAATATTTCTCTGAAAATAATATGTATATTCTTAAAAAATCTTAAACGTCGAAAACTTTATTTTCATTTAATGCTCGAAATCTCTAAACAATTTTTTACAAATCTGGAAAAACTAGGAGATTGTTTTCTCACTTAGTTAAATAGCTGATTGCATAATCACAGTTGCTCAGCACTGTATTTTGGAAGCCTTATCTCGCCCATGCAGCAGCGAGCAAATGTTTAACATTATGAGTAACCTTGTAGTTCTTATTTCAAAAAAATTCATGTTTGAAATATTGCCTAATCTTCCAGGCATAGGCATTAACAATTTTCTATAAGTTTTGAATGAAAATAAACTTAATAATTTTTGTCTTTGGTGGTCCAGAACCAGTTTTAATACTTCCAATAGCTTTCTCACTACAAAATACTATTTTTCGTCTAAAATCGGATTAAAATATTAGAAAAACGTAATTGACAACAAATTATTGACATTAATTTGGGTTTTTAATGTTATTTCAGTTTATTGTAACGTATTAATTCGACTTTAGATCACAAATGATAATTCATTTTCAGAGGAAATTTCATGAATATTTTTTTGCTGTGAGCTTTTTAAAAAGCGGAAACCCGTTGACAACTACATTCACTTCTTTATTGACAAATAACTGCAGCATTCTCAATTAACTTTATTCACAAAATATTTACGTTATAAACTTTTTTATAGTTTTATATGTTCTTTAATGAAATTGATTGCCTTGGCAGTTTCTTGTATATGCAAGATACATTTGATAGGCTTGATGGTTTACTTGGATGTTTGCCTGGTGGACTTGTTGATTTACTTCATCGTTTGATTGTGGGACTGCCCTGCGTAGAGCAACTTCTTCATCACACAAACGAACATTTGAAAAGCGACGCCTCACACCCAAACGCCATAGTTCGTTATATGTCAGACTCACAAACTTGTTCCTAACAGTGTCAAATACATTATTAGTTTCACCAAACAAATTAGATAGTGGTCTAATGATGTCTTTCTGCTTCCATCCAATGATGACGTGACCCCTTGCTACTAACGTTGAATTTGCATCGAATCTAAACATATCGTTATCAACAATTCTTCGTAAATTAATTAGCTGTCGATTAGGTTCATACTGGAATAACATGAGAGGAGGAAAGATGTTACCGCGGCATTCAGGAAATAATTGCCTTAATTTCTGGGAACTTATTTCTGTAAGAAGAAAGAGAAAAAGGACAATTTTAATACTTTTTATATAATATAAATTATAAAACGTATATGGCAAGAATTACTCTTTTTATATTCATTTGATAAGTACGTCTTATCATTATCTATAAAATAGACAATTGTTTTATTTTCTTTATAGAAAAAGGTTTTAAATGGAAACGCTTCTGGAAGTTCTTAAATTTGTTTAATTAAATGTTTTGCAATTCAAACTGATCAAAGGATTTCGAAAGATACGAGAGGTTATCAATTTGACTGAAAAGTATACACCTACTTCTGACTTCAAGATAATTCAAGATAATTCAAGATAATTCAGAATGTTGCAGATTCTTCGAGATATTTCAAATACTTCAGGATACTTCAGAATATTTCAAGATAATTCAAAATATTTTAAAGTTCTTCAGAATATTTGAATCTACTTCAGGATAATTCACATGCCTTAAGCTGTTTCACATACTTCATGATATTTCACGCACCTTAAGGTACTTCACGATACTTTAAGATATTTCAAGGTAATTCAGGATATTTCAAGATACCTCATGATTTTTCAAGGCACTTCAGAATATTTCACATACGGTAAAACTCTTCAACAACCCTCCCTTCTACAGATTTTTCGAGAATTGACGCATGTTTTTTAAAATCATTTTAAATGCTTTTTTCTAATTAATTTTTTTTATTATTTCACAACATATCACTGACTTACAAAATTTCCTATCATTTTTCAGTTTGGTAAGTTTCCCGATCTTTCTGTTGCAAACTAATTATGTTGAAATTTCGTCTTTTAGAAAACAATTTGTTTGAAACTTTCTCTCCTTGGTTGAAAATTCATTTTTTCTTGGTCGAAACGTAAATATTTTGTTAAAAATTCGTTTATCATTATTTTTTTACTAAAAATTTAGCGATTCCATTTTTGGTTGAAAATTTACATTTATCATTTAAAAATTGATTTTTTCCGTCAAATATTTAATTGGTGATCTAAAAATGCATATTTTTTAGTAGAAAATTATTATTCTTCTTTGAAAATTCATCTATTTTGTTTAAACATTAACTTTTTTGGTTGATAACACAGGACCACAAAACACAAAACAAATCAACGTAAACACTCTTACGTCTACTATATATATATATGTTTAGCCGTTGAATCAGAATCCGTTGCGCATTTAGTTCTAGCGCGTCAGGATTTTCCTTAAATCGTGAAAAACTGTGGAAAATCGATTTTCTCATATAAGAAATTAAAAATTTCGAAAGATTCAAAATAAATTAACATATTCCTTATGTGAAACTAACCGCTAAATCCGACTCCGTAATGTACTCACTTTTTACACGTCAGGATTTTCCTTAAATCGTAAAAAACCATGGAAAAGCGATTTTCACGCCTAATAAAATACGATTTTCCACAAACCTATACTGTATCTATTTTCAGCTGCTGAATCAGAATGTGTTAAGCATTCACCTGAACTAAGCCACAAAACATCAAAATTACACACCCCTAGCTCACACACCCCAAGCCCACAAACTTAAATCCCAAATTTTTAAACTCACATAGCCTAAGCTTTTAAATCTCAAACCTGTAATTTTACGCCCACAAACATTAAGTCCGAAATTTTAAGCCTGTAAACATTTTAAAAAAATATCCCAAGCTTTCAAATCTAAAACATGCAGTGTTGAATCCAAAAACCCAAAGTCCACACACTCTAAACTTACAAGTCCTGAACCCACAAACGCTAAGCCCACAAATCTCAAACCTGCAATTTTGAACCTACAAACCTTAAGGCCTAGTTATGTGAGCTTGGGGTTTATTTGCTTAAAACTGAAGGTTTGAGGTTGGTGCGCTTAGCGGATGTGGATTTGAATCATGTTCGTTTGAATCTGTGGACTACAGATTATAGGCTTAGTATTGATAGGCTTACAATCATGGGCTTGTGATTTGTGGGCTTAAAATTTAGTGTTTTGAGTTTTATGGGGTTCGTCGGATTGGTGCTTATAAATTTGAATTTATATTCAAATCATTTTCCGAAACTTTATCAAATTGCGTTAGTGATTAGTT
This sequence comes from Belonocnema kinseyi, assembly GCF_010883055.1. NCBI lineage: Eukaryota > Metazoa > Arthropoda > Insecta > Hymenoptera > Cynipidae > Belonocnema > Belonocnema kinseyi. The sequence continues at coordinate 160,659,639 of NC_046657.1, forward strand.
TTATAAATTATCTGAGTGACCGACCGAAGGATTTCTTTGGCCGACCTTGGGTAATTTATTACTTTTTCTACAAAATATTTGTTTTTACTTAGCAAATTATTTTATCGAAAAAATCACATGAGAATAATAAACTAAAAAATATGGGCATGTACATTTCCATGCCAAGTATCCTTAAGTGCACGGAAACGATTCTATTAAGTCACACGAGGAATTTCACGTATATTTCAACGTTTATTGTCAAATGAACATTTTCAGTTTCGGGATACAATTGATTTTCGATTATAAATTTATTTTAAACTTAAGGGTTTCGCGGGAAAATAATGTAAGTTCGTAAGAAAAATTTTTCAGGAGAAAAAACCTTCTCAAAAATCTAATTCTTAAAAAAATGAGAAAGTGCATTCGAATTTTGATCGAACTCTAGAACTCTCCATAAACAAAATTTAAAAAAGTCAATATTTTTCAAGACACAGATCGTCAACAAGTAACTGCTGTTAAAATGGTTATAGTGCGAAAGTTGAAACGGCTCGAACTACAATATAACCACATTGTCCGGTAGCATTCTAAATAATTTGTATGCGAATAACACATGCTAAAAAAAATGAGACTTATATGGTTATGCCGTGACACCCTTCAACTGTAGGTATGATTATATATTTACCAATTGAACTGAGGATAGTGGCTAAAGCGAAGAGAAGTGTACTGGAGGCCTTCCTCATTTTCTAGAACAGTTGATATTGATTTGCGGCGAAAGTCGTTAACAGCGTAATTAATTAATGTTCTAGAATATTTTTCCTAACGTATTTATATACTATTGACTATCTCGCGTGACCTTTTACATTGGAACCTTGAAGAACAGAGCATATGATTAGCAATCCTACTTCGATCTATTTATCCAACATTATCTCTGATGAAGTCTCAATTATTACAAAGTTATTGAGAAATATTTATGCGGAGAAAAATAATCTTCTGATATCTTTGTATTTCGTAAATCTATAGACACTGATTCACGATATACTATAGTTATAAAAATTGCACAATTTAACGCAACTGAGGTAGCATTCATTATACACACGTATTTGTCACACAAAGTTTTTAAAAATCCTTCTGCTTGGATAAAAAAATATTTTGATTAAAAAATATAACCCCGTGAAAAATTGTGAGACTTCAAAATATCTACTTTCATAATTAATTTAAAAAAGATACTACTTTGTTGAAGGGCCGTACTTAAATTACGTTACGGATTATAGGTCCTCTCCAAGACCCTTCCTCACCCTTGTAACGAAGTGTAACAAAAAGTTTGCCCCCCCCCCCGCCGCTTGTACTGTACGTAATTTATAGTTTCCAGAAATAATAAGTTATGGGACTTAAGACTAAAGGAAATTTATTGTATTTACAATAAGCTTTGCAGGATCAAAGTTTCATTTTCAAAATGATCAGATTGTTTTTCGAACAATTTCTTATTTTTCCTTTCCATTAAACTGCAAATATCAGCATTTCAGTCTTCTTTATTCATAATGTGTACCCTAAGGGTTTACATCTCCTGCATGCCTTAAAATCTTTCCGCCTACATACATTTTTTTAATCTTATACGTTTTATATACAATTATTTTGAACTATTTACATAAAGTCTTATATCTAGTTCTTTATCTTTATTTCCTGTGATTCCTGCATTTTAGAACTTATTAGCAAACAAGTGAACAAGCGATTGAAAGCGAGAGTGCAAGCGAGAGAGAAAGAGAGAGAGAGGGGGGGGCGGATGAGAATGGAAACGCATCTTACTCTACTTACACCATTACATAACCATTACTTACCACCTTTACGTTTCCAATTTAAGCGAC
>NC_046657.1:160661486-160674742 GCF_010883055.1 Belonocnema kinseyi
TTCACATTCATTCTTTCATTCGTTTCTCTAGCACCTCCAACTCCTTCATCCATTACTTTCCTAATCCATTCTCTCCTAGAATCTTAACCACATTCTCTTGCCAGCTTCCTTTAGCTTCCATTTCGCTCCTACATTCTTCCCATACATGCCCCCATGTTTCCTCCTCTTATTCACGTATTCTAGACTTTCTGTTCTCCTCTTTTTCGCAATATATCCCGCCCCATATCTTGTCTCCCAATCGAAATCTTGCTATTCTGGTATTTCATAAAAACAAATAAAATTATTCAACTTTATAATAAATTTCCGAAAAAAAATTAAATTTTCAACCTAAAAACATGCATTCTCAATAAAACTGTGTAATAGTTGATATTTCTATTAAAAAATATAAATTTTCAACAAAATAGTTCAACTTTCAACCAAAGAGATAAATTTTCTACTAAAACTATACATTTAAAAAAAAAACGGTTTTTTTAAGAAGGTGTTTCAAACAAAAGAGTTGAATCCTCAAGCAAAGAAAATTAATTTTCAGCGAAACAGTTTCATTGTTATTCAAGAAACATTAAATTTCTATTAAAACAGATGCACTTTTAAATAAAAAAAAAATAAATTTTCAACAAGATTTTCAACAAAATAGTTGCATTCTTATTTAAGAAAGATAAAATTTCGACTAAAACAGTACAATTTTTAAAATCAAAAAGATGAATTTTCAACGTAAAAGCTCACAACTTTGAGTGCGCTTAAGGCGCGCGTCTGATGAATCTCGGGCTTCGCGCTCGGATATTTATTCTTTGCATTTAGACTGCTTGAATAAAACTTTTTTAAAAATATCAATTCTAGATCGCAGTATTTATATGCGTCTTCAAATTCCTCATTTTCTACTTGATAAAGTGTAGTTAAAGATTAAGTTTCTCAAAGCTCTGTATGCTTTAAAGTACACATTCTCATCGTGATACACACGCTGCGCGCTTGATTTTTGACCGAAATTTGTAAACATGTTTTGTTCAATCTTTTTTCTCGTAACTTTGGTCGTTTTTCCACAAATTTGATATTTATTTTCAATCTTATTTTTTACGAATAAAACAAAAAGTACGCGTCCTATCAAGAAGTGAGTCTTGACGAAATTGTAGATGCTTTTTGTAACCACAATTTTTTTTAATCGTCTTTTTTCGTATCCTGCATAGTTTGACCAAAAAATGGAATTTTTGATTTTTCATTATTTTTCGTGCACTCAAAATTTGAATTTTCGATTTTCGAAGAAAATCCAAAAGGTTGTTATCATGATCTTGTAGGGCTTCAAAAAAGAAATGTTTTTCCTTTCTTGAATTTTTATATATTGTGCGTTAATTAGATTTAAATTTTGATTTTCGGTTAATTTAACAAATTTTGAAAACGCTACAAACATCAGAATTTTCTTTTTATCTAAAAAAATCATTAGGATACATTTTTTGGCTTTCTTATACTATGAATAGCCGCACATAAATATTTTAAATATAAAAAAATACTTTCTCAATCATAAATGGTGAGATTGTAAAAAGATTTAAGCTGACTTTTCAATACCAAAATATGAATTTTAAACAAGTAAATTTTCTATTAAATAGTTGACTTTAAAAAAAAAGCATTTAAGTTTCTAACCAAAAAGATTTAATTTTAAACAAAGTTGTTCAATTTTCAACCAAGCAGTTGCATCTCTATCTAAGAAAAATGAAATTTCTGCTAAAGCAGTACAACTTTCACATTAAAAATAGAGTTTCCAATGCTAAAAGCTGAATTTTTTCTTAGAAAAAAATTCAGTGGACATTTCAACACCAAAATATTAATTTTACACAAGTCAAGATTTTTTTTTAATCCCTAACTCTTATCTGAACAATAAAATTCCATGACTTTTTTAAATTGTTGTTAGCTAGGTTTGTTTTTCACTCAACAGATTTCTTTAGTGCAAAAATTTAATTAAAAATAAATTTCCGTAAAATTAGTGTAAGTTATTGTTTTAGTTATTGTTTAAGTTTCTCTCCCCCTGAAATCATTCAAAGGCAATTTGAAGGCACCCCCGACACTTGACAGAAGCGATAGTTTAGTGTAGTTTACCTCCCCTCCTAATGTAATTGAATAAATTGTACTCGCGACTTTATTCTACCTTTTGAGTTTTATTGACGAGCAAGATTGTACTTTCGAAATACTGAATTTTTTTAGTAGGCTGACACATCCCCCTGACCAATCTTCTTTAACGAGCTGAAGTTAGGCGAGGCAAAGAAACGTGTCCAGGCCCAGTTTGTTGGATTTAACAGTATCTTATCGGGGCACGTGCGCCTGGCGCCGAAATATAAATTAAAGTGATTATTTTTGTAGTTTTAAAAATTAGAGGTAAATAGTGTGGTTGAATAAAATACATAACTTCTGATGTAAAATGTATCGTTACAGTTATCAATGCACTGATCAGGTATTAGACTTCAGAAACTTGTATCTTCAAGGTATTTGTTGAATATCGTATGACCTCCCTTTTCGCAAATAAGCGGCAATTTTTCTTCCTTTCGAGGCCTAATCGCAACCTTTGTCCTAGGCGCATTATCAGCTTCAATTTTAAGTTCTTAGCTATCTCTGCTTACACCGTAAATGTTGCTGCGCCGGAACCGTAAATGTATCACTGTAACGAGCCAAGTAGGTATCAGGCAGTAACAGTTACTGCAGAAGCCTGACTCGTTGCGCGTGTGGCAGCTCTTTTTGCGCGACGCGATTTTGCAGCCCTGGGACGAGACTTATCAGTTGATCTTCATCTGATGTGCACCTCATTGCGATTGCAGTGAATCAAATAAAAGAGAAATTCAAACAATCAGGGAAAAGCAAGGCAGACGAACACTTTCGTCAAATCTATGTAACAACCAAGTGATATTCCGTGCGTGACATCGCAGTAATTAAACAAAAAAATCTATACCTTGAGCTGGCCGGATTGGACTAAGTGTAATCATTTTTGTCAGTTATCTTGAATTCCATTCTTACATCCGTTTATATTTTAGTTGAGTGAAAATAAACACATTTATTCGTCTGCAATTTTGAAGTATAAAGTATTAAATACTTCAGATAATACTCAGAAAGGGTTTCAAATGTTTGCTTCATCTTATGTTGCTGCAACGAGTATATTAAATAGCGTGTATAAGAAACTACGTCTTCACATTTTCTGCCAGAGCGTTAAACTGCGTGCACCGTCGCAGTTGCTGTATGAACACAATAAGTATAACTGCTACGGCAGTAGCTCTGACTACGCTTCGCGTGACTGTCTCACGCCGAGTGGATGCGTTATAACGCATAAACCGTTCGTGTAACGCAGTGATTGTTACTGATTTCCTCCATTCCGAATCTGGCGAGCAACATTTGCGGTGTTGGGAGTAACACCTCGGGTTTACTTCTTACCAGCGAACGCAATTTTCCACCACATTGTTTGTGTTACGTTTTATCCCAAACAGATGATTGATAAAACCCGATATCAATAGAAGCATAAGCAAGTATGTCATTCTGTAGGTAGGTCGCAAACTGTGGACTGTAAAATCGATTATTCGCGAAATCAAGATATAACCTCTCTTTCCGTATATCAGAGCTATCATAAATTACGTAGGGAAGAGTATCTTACACTAGATTATAATCGTACGAATTGTAGATTTGGTTATTTTTGTTTCTGAGCAGACAACAACTTCCGTGGAAACGAACCTGCGATCGTTAAAAATTGAGAAACCGTCATTCTGTTGATAGCTTTCAAGGTGGCTTATATAATCAAAATACACCTCCATCTTTTCGAATACGGGATTGTAAGCTCCTCCTTCTATCAAATTCTTCTTAGCATCTAAGAATAAATTGAGGCAGAATAAGCTTAATTATACACTATATGAATATTGTTTAAACTATACGTTTGTTATGAAAAAATGGTTTTAATTAAATTTTTTTAGGATAGTACCTTGTGACTTTAACGTGGTTAAATAAACATGTTAACATTTTCAAGTAATAAATGTATAAAAGAAAAATTTTCCTTCGAGTTTCGTCAACATAATCCAAGTTCAATAATTTGCCATTATTTATTAATAATAACCAGCATTCCTGCCCGCCAGCTGGCCGAAGATAGTCGCTGGTACTTATTTGGCGTCAGGATCAATTACCTGCAGCTAAGTTCGTCAAACAGATGATCGACACTGATGGACAATGATATCATCGAGCCCTCATCAAGCGAATCGTGTAGTCCAGTCGTGATAGTTCAAAAATCAGATGTAGGATATCGGATTTGCATTGACTTTCAAAAAGTCAATAAAGTCAGTAAGAAATATGCATATCCGTTACCCTTTATGACAGACATCCTGGATGAGTTGAGTTCAGTTAGATATATTTTCACTCCTGATTTAAACAAGGCGTATCATCAAATCCCTTTGACTTACGGGAGCAGCTGCGACGTATAAAGATTAATGGACAAAATGATAAAAATGATCATAATCTCTATTGGTTAGAGAAAACCATCAACCGGGTTTAGGAAGCAAGGTTGACTGTCAACCCTGATACATGCGACTTCTATAAACTACAGGTTCAATATCTGGGATTTGTAGTGAATCAGAGAGGTCTCAACGTCGTTGAGGATAAGATAAGGTTAATATTGGAATACCCTTAACCGTTTAACAAAAGGTAATAGCTTATGCCAGCAGAATTATTTGCAAATACGAGCGTATTACTCAATCACGGAGCGTGAATGCTTAGTTATCGTCTGGGCGATAAATAAATTCAGGTACTATCTAGAGCGATGAGCAGAAAGTGATGTACTGGAGGGAAAGGAGGCACTTCAGGGCAGTGCTCTTATCACTCTGATAGCCAGCAACAGAGTAAAGAAGGTTAGCGCTTGCTAGCGCCCAGCAGGAGGCAAGGTAAGCGTAGGCTCGCCTCATCTAAGCTGGGAACCCCGCAGCTACTCAAGCGAGGCGAGCGAGGCGAGCGAGCAGCACAAGAATTTGGAATGTGTTGATGGCAGCCTTGGCAATAAGAGTGGCATCACAATCGCATACGACAGCTGCACCTAAGGCACCATCGCCACCCCCTCGCCCCTCCTTGGAGGCAGTCCTGCCGAAAGTGGAGTCTCCCTTAGTAAGGCTTTCATTGATGGGGAGGGTGCAGAAGAGGCTTCGGGAAGACCCAACATTACGAACGGATCGCACATCCCCGTATTGGGATAAGACAGCCCATAAACCTTGTGCCAAGTGCGGATCATTCGAGCACAAGTTCAACTATTGGCCAAGGCTTTACCTGCAATAAGCTGGTCGGGTGAGTCTCGGTGGACGTACATCATAAGGTTCTTTTTCTATTCTTTTGTATATGACGGGTAATATACCATAACTTATTTTAAGTAATAATTTCTTTTTCTTTATGCCCAAGCAGTGTTAAGCCAAGGGAAACGTTCATATAATTGTATTATTAAGATAAGCCTCAGAAACCGTATGGGCGTAAAGCCTGAAAATAGGCTTCGATTCGAAGACCCTATAGTTTTCTTCTGCATTCCAGTCAGTAAATAATTTTTCTTTAAATTTATCCAATAATATGTTCCATTTCAAATCGTTGGGCGTAAGCCTTAATAAAAAGAATAGTTGAGAGGGCGTTTGGGTCTCATATGATGTAATAAGTCAGACAAAAATGGCCATATATCAATGGAGATATCAGTCTTATTTATTTTTCTACTGTAGATTAATCGTCCAATAATTACATGTAAGCCTTGGGGTGGCTTAACCCAGAAATAAATGGTTTTTTAGTTCATTAACATCACAATATAACAATATAACAGTAATAGTGAACAATCAGTCTGCATCTCGGTGGGTGCGCTTGTAGGCGGAATAAGGGACATGCTCCGCCCGGTAATGCCTCGGCTATGGCGTGGGGTTTTGGGACGTGTGATTCTATACCACGCTCAAATTTATTGAATATTTATGCCCCATCAACTTATATTGAACTTGAAATTCACTGAGTCTATACCTAGTCGAGCACAGACTCCATTGATTCACTGTCATAGGACGGAAACCTCGAGAGGGATGTCCTCTTGCCACAAACAACCTCCTCGAGGCTTAGGGTTTGTCACTTCGCTGCTCCAAAATGTCACCAGAGTGGAAGAAGAAATGTTTTTTTTATTCTTCTTACTAATGCATGGGAACTTTTTGTATTATGTTCGCTAGGCACACTCATTACCGTATTCGCCGGCTATCACTTATCACCACCCACTACACGACCACACCACGGCTATATAGTCGTGATTGCATCAGACACCACTCACACGCCTTTTCCATTGCCTTTGGATCAACGCGAACATTTTCAAAGGTATGTTTTTCCTCATTTTGCCTTCATCAAGTTGCGTTCAGTGCGTGGTCGTTATCCAGGGTGGTGCGGGCAGTTAGCCAACAACTCAAGTGTATTTTGTTCCTGTCGAATACAGTTGTGGATATATAAGATACTGATTCAACTTTTGTGCCGTAGTAAGAACTGAATAAGTAGGATCGTCCAAGATGGAGAAATTCACGCATAGTCCCATGCATAGTTTCGTGATTTAGAATTTGTTCGGTAAAATAACTGAGGCAAGGTCGATCATTCATAATGGAGGCGAACTAGACTGATCTATTGTGTCAGTAATGAACCGCGATGATGGACGGTCGTTGAGGAGCAATTCACGCATAGTCCCATGCATAGTTTCGTGATTTAGAATTTGTTCGGTAAAATAACTGAGGCAAGGTCGATCATTCATGATGAAGGCGACCTAGACTGAATTATTGTGTCAGTAATAGACCGCCATGGTGATATTTCGTTAGTAAAACAAGTCACATACTGAGTGTTTTATACTATAACCAGTAAATTCTGCATATTATAAGTTTGGGGGTATCATTTATAAGATGGTTAGTGAGAGTCTGGTCGGTAGTCAGCTCAGATAAGCACGATCGTCCTAAATGGCGGCCACCTTTATTGACCTTTCGTGTCATTTATGGATAGCCATATTGGAAGTTCGTTAAGAAATCATTTAAAAAGTTATTGCATAAGGCTCAGCGACAGTTTCAGTAATGATCAGTCTTATTATAGGTTAGGTAACTAGATTTAAACTATCAGCAGTGTAGGAACCTAGGTTTATAATATGTTTTATTAAAAATAGATAATGTGTACCACTGAGAAATAAAGATTTTAGTAATGATCAGTCTTGTTATAGGTTTGGTAACTAGGTTTAAACATTCAGGAATTTAGGAACCTAGTTTTCTACCAGGGTTGATTGAAAATAGACAATGTTTACTACTGAGTTGGACCATGGATGTTTGTGGTCGTTAATTTTTAATAAGATAAGTAATCAGTGATGAAATTGCCTTGCCAGAAATGGTATGCTCGATATAGCTTTAGCTTTAAGCATGATTAAAATTTCTTTTACGGGATTATTTAACTGTATGTGTGAGGCATCATTGGCCTTTAAAAAAATGACTATTTTTGTTACCCGTAATGTGGATCTTAAGTCTTTTATTTCAGATCAGTCAATTTATTAACGATTGGGATTGCATTCCTTGTTCAGTCTCTTCCTAACCCTGACCCCCTCTGTGTTGAGTTAGTGGGAAATATAAAACTATGGGTAGGAATATCATTTTAAAACTGTAATCCCTTAGCACCTTTGGTCGTTTAGTGTTTTTCAATTATTATTATAAACGATTTGGCGCTCTTAAGGCATAAAAGTGAATGTCTCTTATTTTCGGCAATAAACTATCACCTTCATTGGCGTAGAATAGGCAATGACCTTTGAACCAACTTTATTAGTATGAAGCATAGCCAATAGAATATTAAATCAACTTAATAAGTTTGCATGAGAGAAGACGTACGATTCTCTATAAAACTGAGCATTTATTCAAAAATTTCTGCTGTGAAAATTTTTATAAAAATACTTAGCAGCTAAGCCCTTATTATTCAGTAAATCGCCTACGGAAACAGTCAATGAATCTCGTTAGAGAGAACGCAAAATAAATCGTAGATAAAACAGTAAATTAAACTATTGGGATATAATGCTTATCTATTCTGGTGCTTCTTGCAGTCAGTTCTTCGAACTCTTAAAAATTAGTGCTTTGTGAGCACAGAGGGCTCGATACTGTTATTTTAATAAATCATAGAATAATAAAACGAATATTTTGTTTGGATAAATTCGCATTACATTTAATGCCTATGGTAGTCAGATTTATAGCTTTTATAAAATAATCCCTCTACTATATCGAGGGCTCAAAAGATTATTTTTCTAAAATTGCTTTATTAAGAATATCAATCTTTGCTTTCCCTTTTTCAGACTTGTAGTCTTTTAAATTTAAAATCAGAGACGTCAATACTTTAATGAGAGGACAGGGTAAACCCTGCGCCTATTCTTCAGTGATCCTCTGGATATCAAAATGTAATTTAACAATACCTACAATTTAGGAAAACAAAGATTTATTTATAATCTATTTCAATCAGTCTTCATTTCTTATTCTTTATCTTTTATTTAATCACAGGGTATTTCATAATCAAGAGGCAGATATAACCCGTAATGACGTAAAGGAGCCTCAACTTCTGACACATTATTGTAAATCAATGGATTACACGGATGTGCAATGGCACTGCGAAAGGGACGTTTCCCTACTGCTTTAACTTAAGGTATGAGCAGTACAATAAGTAAGTATCGGCGTCGAAAGAGAACAAAGGTTCGAAGGAGACACAGGCCAAACACCGAAGATAAGTTGTAAACTAGAATTAATAATATTTTAATATATTTTATCTTTGGAGTTTATTTAAATTTAGGATCACTTTGTTTGAAAACTACACTTAATTCTGAGACTTCAGAATATTTACTTTCTTGACCATTTGGAGGAGTAAACACCATATATGAGAAAAATACCAGACCCAAACAAAATTCCGTTTGAGAGACTTCTCTATTCGAAAATGTTAGAGTTAAGTAACGAGATGCAAGGATCACGTTTTAGGGGGGTTCCTACTTTGTTGGGCCGAAATCCGGCTATTTTTTTAAGGAAAGTATAAAAGATAGGACGTTGAAATTTTACACAATTGTTTGTCCATTTTTATTGTAGTGCTATAAAATTTGTTGGGTCGTTATATAAAAAGGGGGGAGGGGGCACTGATCAATGGCGGGTGGTCGGCGGCGACTTTTCCCGCTGGTGGAAGATCTGTCCGCCGTAGAAAAAATCTGAAACAAGAAATCAAAATAATTTCTTAATCTATACACTGTAGCGCTACTAATTATTTTTTTAAACAAACAATTCAAATATTTTTTTATGATTGTAGTCTACTTTGTGTGGACTCCTTTTCAGAACATGTAAAAAAGTTTCATATAGATTGCTCAATTTTTGCGCCTTGTGGGACTTCCACCAACACGGAAAACGTGCTTTTGAGAAAAACGCGTTCAAAGTTTTCATAAAAAACGCAAAAAATTATGTTGAACTTTTGCCCTATAATTACACTTATTCATCATTTCGTATATTTTCGGGGTCGCTGATTTCAAATCTGCCATTAAATTTGCAAAATTCATTTGTTTAAACAATTTTTATAAACAATTTTTATAAAGAAATTACAATTTTTGAATTATGCATATGCATAATAATATATTTTGTTGGTTTAACAAAATTTGTTTGTTAACCTAACAAAATACTTTTGTATGGTCAATCAAATTATTTTGTTGTCTCAAATAAATCGTTTTGCGTTATCATCGCCACCTTTAAACAATTTAGTAGGTCATTTATTTGATACTTTCTGAAAAGAACTATTATCCTGATTCGTTGTTGATTTGGAGATACCTTTTTCCCTTAACACGATGTAATCTCGTAGTTTTCGTTCAAATTTTATTTTTGTTCTAAGCAATTCGTTTGCCAAGAGTTTTTCAACAAAAGTACTATCAGGCGTGAGACCCTAAAACCTATCTATATCAATGAATAGTTTTGTTGGCTTAACAAAAATTTGTTCAGGACAACAAAGTAAGGCTTAACAAAATAATTTTGTGTTAAGAACCAAATATTTTGTTTGGCCAACAAAATAATTTTTTGACAAGAACCAAATATTTTGTTTGGCCAACAAAATAATTTTGTCCTAACAACCAAAATTTTGCTTAAACAACAAAAACTGCTCAACAACATGGTTTTGTTGCAAATACTAAAAAAATTTTCTCAGTGTATAGTGTTCATTTAATTATATTAATATTTAGTCGAAATCAAATGTAGATACTCAAACGGACTATAAAATTATGGTTTGCTTGAATAACAAATAATGGTGGATAGCTAGAGTAGATACCAATTGTGATTTTTAGGGTTTCTACTGAGTATGGTTACTACAATCAATAAGAAGTCGCTGAGAATTGTCCAAGAATAGTACCCAAGGCATAATCTTCAAGTAGAAGCATAATAAACGTGCCGAAATCTAAATAGCACTTGGGTAAGTTGTCCTAAACAGTGGCTTTTTAATACCGGGCGACCTCTCTGAGTATGTAGCCTCATCCTTGCATGCGGGGCTATACAAGCATGGAAAAACCTAGTTACCTAGCTGCTCGTGAGAACAACAATGATACCAACAAAAAGTTGTCGGTACGGTTTGAACGATCGAGCGCGCACTGCATATGTATGCAGAAATGAAAAATGCATTTAGGGGCATGATAATATTTTCCGCTGCAAGTCTAGATAGTGTTTAAAATGTACTTCAGATTCAAAGCCATCCTTTTTTTAATGTCGAATTGTCCAAGTTTTAGTATTACATTTTTAAATGATATTGAATCTACTATTTATTTCATCAGTCCCATATATTAATTTCTTAATTTGATCTAAACTCGTAAAAAAAAGTCCTCGCGTATGATATGGCTTTGAAGGTTTTGCTTCTCAGCGAGAAAAATCACATAATTTGAGTCAAATACAGAAAAGCTTGATTTCCGCTGGCAATTTTTCGTCTTTCTTGTGACAGACTATGGATGAAAAATGAAGAGATAACCATCAAAACTTAATAATAAATATAAAAACATTCGTAAGCATTCTTTAACATTTACTTTGCAAATAGCATTCTATATAGATAGAGACTTTACGGCGAAATATGGCTTGCAAAAGGCTTCTAGATTCAGAGGTTTCGTTTCAAAAGTGCAAAAATCAAGAGAATTAATAATTTCGGAGTTAAAAACTTTTCAACATTTATGTAATTATGAAGACATTTAATAAAATTTCGTTCCGCGAAGTTTTCTTGCGGTTATAGAACAATATTAAATCTTTAACATGTACTTTTAGATCTTTCATTTCATAAACTCACCATCTGCGTATCACTTGACTATATTCAAGAATCATTCTAAAACAGGTTCTTATAATGAACTCGAGATCATCGAAAACTTTGACGAACTTTAAATAATTTAGAACTTTATCACAAAGTGACAATAAGAGAAAGTAGAGGTCTCACTGTGGCTCAGGCTACAAAGCTAATTGCCCTACATCCTTCTTCATGCTTAAGGCAGTACACCGGATCTAGACACAATCACCGATTTTAGATGTCAGTGCATTTCATCGTTCCCAACGCTTTAAAAATATACATCTCAGGTATCAGGCGTATCCCATCGTACAATGAATGAAGCGGGTTTCTTTGCACAACAAAGTGTGCCTTAGTTACACTGCCATTCCACAGCCTCCTTTATCGTGACGGTGGTCCTAGACGGCCAGTTTAAGATGGACAGAGAAGTCACTGGCTTTGTGTGTTATGTAAATGTATATGTATGAGTCTGGGTGTTCGTCACTCGAAATCGATGAGCGATCACCCAACGATAGGTCCTTCGACAAAGAGTCCCATCACAAGAAGATCAATAATATCGAACAACAGACCTTCTGCTCAGAAGCCTAACGTGGTATCACCTGAATACCGATGCTCTCTCGCATTTATAGTTAAAAAATTTGAATTACGATTATTTTAAAAAAATGGGCCAATTGATTATTATAAATATAGTCTTAAATTGTGCTTAGCATGCCAAAAAAGTGCAATCATCAGTAAAATTACATTTACAAAAAATGTTAGGTGAAGATAATAATTTGAGTCGCAGAGTGATGTGCGCACATGTATTACGTGCTACTTCTTGCAGTCCGATTTTTTCGTTCAAAATCGATATTTTGAAAATTAAAGAAAAATTATTATAATATTTATTTTCCAATTAACTTACTTATATCATAAATGATATAAGCGAATGAAAAATGCACTCAAGCCATAAGAAAAAGCTTTATGTGGTGAGACAAGTTCCGTTCGAATTGCCAGTAAAAGCTACAGCAAATGAAAATTTGGTGCCTATGAAGTCTAGTTCATTAAAGGCAGCTAGACTTCAACGATTTGAAGAAAAAACGATTATTCTTGAAGACAAGCCAAAGACAAAATATTTTCACATGGATATAAATAGGAAACTACATAATCTGGGAAAATATCTGGTTTTGTTACTATAGAAGCAACAAAACTCTTTTCTTTAGCTACCAAAATTTTTGTCGGTCCAGTTAGTTAATTCAACCCAAAAATTTTGTAGCCTTAACAATCCCTATTTTTTCTGAAAAGCAACATATCACATGGCTAACAGATACTGCGACTTCAAGTATACAACCAGCCTGATGTTAAATGCATTCGGTATATGTCCAACTGTCCACCTGGGCATTTTCAAAAGCATACGTACACAGAAGGAAGTTGCCTAACTCTACGCGTCTTATTGTCAATTTATACATGTGCGTATCTGAGGACTTGGACGTGCACAGTTGGCTCTGCGAAAATATGCTACGTGCAAAGTTAACTCAAATTTGATTTGTGAGTTATTCATCTATTACATTGATAGTTTCATGTCAAATACCTGGAGATATTATTGAATGCATGAGAAGCAATCTATAACGTTACATTTTCAGCTGGAGTGCAAGTGAGCTTCTATGACAAATAAGCCTAAAAGTATACACATGATATTACATCATTGTTTACTTACCAATAGAATTAAGGAAAATTGCAAAAGTAAAGAATAGACTATCGACAACTATTTTCATTTTCTATTACAGATGATAGATGATATTGATTTACGATGGGATTCTACAATAGCGTAACCAATGAATATTCTGCAAGATATATCATTATTCAATGTATATATACTAGTCAATATCACACTCGAGCATCTTAATTGCATCCCCGATGCAGATAACCTTGGATTAACAATACAATTTTTATTTTGCATTATGTTGACAGAACACCAAAATATTCCTACGTTATCT
>NC_046657.1:160674842-160678153 GCF_010883055.1 Belonocnema kinseyi
ATGAAAATGGATTAAATGCGATGGATCGGCGGGATCTCGCGACCTTTGGATGGACGGAGTGTCTGAATCACGACTTGCTAGAATGCTACGATGCGAGTGTGGCCCCTGAAAGGGGTTACATGGCACGGCTGCACGCTCTGTGGTGCGAGAAACACCCAGAGCTATCGCACTTTTGGCAGCAACGCCTGCGGAACCATGCTGAACTGCTTCGTAAAAGGGGCTATGTAAGCGGAACGCCTACTCTACCACAGCTGGAACAAGCCGGCAACAGAGAAAGAGAGGCGACACTAAGACCAACCGCGGGCAGGCATCCGAAAGATGAAGAGCGATGCTTTACGACACGTAGAAACATCAACACTAAGGTTTCTCTCAAGCCTAAAGATCTGGCTGAAATGGATGACGAGCTTCGTGGACATTTTTCTGGAGAATCCGACCTCTGGGCTATCAATTAGTATCTGTATAATGCAGCGAGAGCTTTGGCCGATACGAACCGTAAAACAAAACCAACGGTTGATCACTAGACCAAAAGGCGAATGCATCAACTTGCCATAAAGATAGGCTGGGCAAGACAGTACGCGTCCCGCATTCAGTGTGTGATTGTCTACATCACATCTTGCAGGAATTTTACCGCCAAGGTTCGAAAGTTCGCGCGCGAACCTCGGACCCGTTATCACACACTTAACAAGTCAAAGCTGCTGACCATCAGGCAGCATATTGTTGAGAGAATATGTATACTATCTGACGCTAGGAGAAGTCTAGGGCGGAGGGACAGGTGGGTCAGAGAAAATCAACAGTTTCTCTCTGACCCATCTCGACTCTTCCAAGACACTCCAGTTACTGTCAAACACCCACCCAAACCAGAGGAGGTCGAAGTATTTTGGAGAGAAGTCTACGAAGTTCAGTATAGATAGGACGAAGACTAAAAAATATAAATAGCTTCAAGGAGTTGTGTGTTGCCCTCATAACACCTGATAAAGAATGCCCACCCATCACTACCGAGGAGGTGAAAAAAGTATTAAGAGGGATAAAGAACTATTCCGCACTGGGACCAGATTGTATCAAAACCTTCTGGTGGAAGAAGTTTTCTTCAACCCATCAGCATTTGGCCCGTATTTTTACCTCATATTTGAAGTCGGAAGAGCCGATTCCAGAGTGGTTGGTGGAAGGGCGCACAATACTCCTGCCGAAAATAGGCAACTTAGCTGACCCGAAGAATTACAGGCCAAAAACTTGTCTAAACACACTTTATTAGATATTCACAGCTACCCCAAAATGATAGGATTGTTCGGGCAATTAAACCTGTGTGGCAAGAAACGTATTAACAACGAGGATCAAAGAAAGGCGTAGCCGGATGTCGGGAGAACCTGCTCATCGATAGATGTGTCTGCAAAGATGCAGCATTCTACCAGTGTGACCTATCGATGGCCTGGATTGATTATCGGAAAGCTTTTGATACGACCTCCCATAGACTTATCATCTGTTTTTTGGAAATCTTAAAGGTTCATCCGCAAATAGTTGGGTGCATAGAAACATTGATGCCGCTTTGGAAAACCAGATTTACTATCTCATTGGAAAAAAATCGTGTGACAACTAACAAGGTCACCTTCCAGAGAGATGTCTTTCAGGGCGACACCATGAGCCCACTCCTCTTTTGCCTTACATTACTGCCACTACCTCTAGCACTTCGCCATTCCGATGGGTACTTGTGCGGCGAACCTGCAGATCGAAAGTACAAGGTCACTCATGTATTTTACATGGACGATCTTAAGATCTATGCAAAAAACAGAGAGCAACTGCATCTAGCTCTGGGGATTGTCGAATGCTATACTAAACAAATTGGAATGGAATTTGGGTTAGACAAATGAGCCAAGGTTTATTTGAAGCGAGAAAAACTTAATGGCATCCCTGAAGATCCTGAGCTCGTTGATAGAAGCGCCATACGACACCTTTGCGCTGGAGAGACTTATACATACCTGTGCATGCCACAGAGCCGCATTCAGGATGTCACATCTATAAAGGATACTCTCCGAAGAAGATACAAACGTTGCATCCGACAGATTTGGTCTTCCGAACTGTCGGCGAAGAACAAAGTATCTGCAACGAACATGCTTGCCGTCCCGGTACTACTATATTCATTTGGAATAGTTCCATGGACGAAGAACGAGCCCAGATCCCTTGATATCGGAACAAGAAAGGTTATGCACATGAACAAAAGCATGCATCTTAAGTCTTCCGTTCCGCGACTGTACATCTCACGCCTTCAAGGGGATCGCGGAATATTGAGTCGTGAATATTTTCACAATAGGATTATTCTGGGTACAGCACATAGAGTTGCAAATGGAAGAGACCCTCTTCTTAAAATGGTCAGGAATCACGAAGAAGTGGGCAAAGGAGCGTTTCTGTACAAAGCAGCGAAGGAGGCTGCTGAAACACTTGGACTTGACTTCAGTATTAGGGTTGAGCAAAATGCATCAAATCTTATCTATCTCGAGTACTCATTCCTGAAAGCCCGGATTAAGAAAGCACAAGAGAAAAACTTTCGTGAACAGCTCCTCGATAAGAGGATGCACGGTATCTTCCAAAGAAATGTGAAGGATTAGTCCATGTCTTGTGAGCTAACGTTTGCTTTCCGTAAATCTCCCGGATTAAAGTCTGATACGATGGGTTTCATCTTTGTATGCCAAGACGATGTTATTTCCACCTTAACATACCGTCGCCACATTTTGTGCCAAGACATTCCCGATGATATCTGCAGGGCGTGCCATGCACACCCCGAGCATTTAGCTCACAAACTATCTAGTTGTACAACTCAAGCTGGAACGACCTACATTCAAAGGCACAATGCGGCACTAAGAGTGCTTTATTACCATCTCTGTCACTCTTGCGGCATTAACCTTAATATCGCTCCTCTAAATGCTCCTAGGGAAATTGAGTAAATTGTCGAGAATGGGAAGTGCCGCATATACTGGAACTTTATATTCGCGACAATTGTTTCTGTTGCTCACTCGAGGCCTGACATGGTTCTTTTTGACTTCGAGAAGCGAACCATGTTCGTTATCAACTTTTCGGCACCAGCTGACAAAAACATCATAACCAAGGAGAATGAAAAGAACGAGAGGTATCGAGATCTTATAATGGAGTTGCAACGATTGTACGATTCTACATGTCTGTAAAGGAATCAATACGACGACCCAGCAAAAGCCTCGTGGACCCTAAGAACACGGAGCGACCCAAGGAAAACCGCCTTCTGCATTTTTCCCGCAAGTTTTCTAGCATATTGTTGACACGCAGGGATGCTTTTTAGGCTATTA
>NC_046657.1:160678253-160714542 GCF_010883055.1 Belonocnema kinseyi
ACGAACATGGTTCGCTTCTCGAAGTCAAGAAGAACCATGTCAGGCCTCGAGTGAGCAGCAGAAACAATTGTCGAGAATATAAAGTTCCAGTATATACGGCACATCCCATTCTCGACACTTGACTCAATTTCCCTAGGAGCATTTAGAGGAGCGATATTAAGGTGAATGCTTTAGGAGTGACAGAGATGGTAATAAAGTACTCTTAGTGCCTAATTGTGCCTTTGAATGTAGGTCGTTCCCGCGTGGGTTGGACAACTAGATAGTATGTGAGCTAAATGCTCGGGGTGTGCATGGCACGCCCTGCAGCTATCATCGGGAATGTCTTGGCTCAAAGTGTGGCGACGGTATGTTAAGGTGGAAATGGCACCGTCCTGGCATGCAAAAATGAAACCCTCTGTACCAGACTTCAATCCGGTCGATTTAAGGAAGCAAACGTTAGCTCACAAGACATTGACTGATCCTTCACATTTCTGTGGAAGATACTGTGAATCCTCTTATCTAGGAGCTGTTCGCGAAAGTTTTTCTCTTGTGCTTTCTTAATCCGGGCTTTCAGGAGTGAGTACTCGAGATGGATTAGATTTGATGCATTTTGCTCACCCCTAATACTGAAGTCAAGTCCGAGTGTGTCAGCAGCCTCCTCCGCTGCTTTGTACAGAAATGCTCCTTTGCCTACTTCCTCGTGATTCCTGACCATTCTAAGAAGAGGGTCTCTTCCATTTGCAACTCTATGTGCTGTACCCAGAATAATCCTGTTGTGAAGACGTTCAAGACTCAATATTCCGCGTTCCCCTTGAAGGCGTGAGATGTACAGCCACGGAACGGAAGTCTTAAGACGCATGCTTTTGTTCATGTGCATAACCTTTCTTGTCTCGATATCAAGAGATCTGAGCTCGTTCTTCGTCCATGGAATTACTCCAAATGAATAGAGTAGTACCGGGACGGCAAGGATGTTTGTTGCAGATACTTTGTTCCTCGCCGACAGTTCGGAAGACCAAATCTGTCGAATGAGACGTTTGTATCTGCTTTGGAGAGTATCCTTTATAGATGTCACATTCTGAATGCAGCTCTGTGGCACGCCCAGGTATGTATAAGTCTCTCCAGCGCAAAGGTGTCGTATGGCGCTTCTATCAACGAGCTCAGGATCTTCAGGGATGCCATTAAGTTTTCCTCGCTTCAAATAAACCTTAAGATTTCCAAAAGACAGATGATAAGTCTATGGGATGTAGAATCGAAAGCTTTCCGATAATCAATCCAGGCCATCGATAGGTCACGCTGGTAGAATGCTGCATCTTTGCAAACACATCTGTCGATGAGCAGGTTCTCCCGACATCCAGCTACGCTTTTCTTTGAGCCTGGTTGTTCATACATTTCTTTCCACACAGGTTCAATTGCCCGAACAATCCTATCGGTTAGGATAGCTGTGAATATCTTATAAAGCGTGTTCAGACAAGTTATTGGCCTGTAGTTCTTCGGGTCAGCTAAGTTGCCTATTTTCGGCAGGAGTATTGTGCGCCCTTCCACCAACCACTCTGGAATCGGCTCTTCCGACTTCAGATATGAGGTGAAAATACGGGCCAAATGCTGATGGGTTGAAGAAAACTTCTTCCACCAGAAGGTTTTGATACAATCTGGTCCCGGTGCGGAATAGTTCTTCATCCCTCTTAATACTTTTTTCACCTCCTCGGTAGTGATGGGTGGGCATTCTTTATCAGGTGTTATGGCGGTAAAATTTCTGCCAGATGTGATGGAGTCAATCACACATTGAATGCGGGACGCGTACTGTCTTGACCAGCCTATCTTTATGGCAAGTTGATGCATTCGTCTTTTGGTCTTATTATCAGCCGTTGGTTTTGTTTTACGGTTCGCATCGGCCAAAGCACTCGCTGCATTATACACACAATAATTGATAGCCCAGAGGTAGGATTCACCGGAAAAATGCCCACGAAGCTCGTCATCCATTTCAGCCAGATCTTTAGGCTTGAGAGAAACCTTGGTGTTGATGTTTCTCCGGGTCGTAAAGCATCGCTCTTCATCTATTGGATGCCTGCCCGCGGTTGGTCTTAGTGTCGCCTCTCTTTCTTTGTTGCCGGCTTTTTCTAGTTGTGGTAGAGTAGGCGTTCCGCTTACATGGCCCCTTTTACGGAGTAGTTCAGCATGGTTTCGCAGACGTTGCTGCGAAAAGTGCGATAGCTCCGGGTGTTTCTCGCACCACAGAGCATGCAGCCGTGCCATGTAACCGCGTTCACGGGCCACACTAGCATCGTACCAGTCTAGCAAGTCGTGATTCAGTCGCTCCGTCCACCCAAAGGTCACAAGATCCCGCCGATCCATCGCATTGAATCCATTTTCATTGGCTCCCCCAGCTCTAGATTGGTTGGCATTGTTGGCCGACCCATTGGCGGGAGCCCTGCGCTTTCTGTTGTTTTGAACCGCACTTACTACAACTATGTTTGGTGTTGTCATTGTTGTTCCCGCGAGAAGCTAGGGAAAGGGGTTCGTCCATCCTTGTGGAGCCCCGCATGCAAGGATAAGGCTGCGTACTCTGCGAGGTCGCCCGGTAGCCCAGAGTCACCGTTCTAGACACCTCACCCAGGTGCCATTCAGCTTTCGGCATGGTTTTCACACCTCCCCTTGGGGGTTAATTCCTTCGGGACCACCCCTGGACAATTGTCCGCGACTGCCTATTTATTTTTGTAACCATATTCAGCAGAAACCCTTGGTACAGGGACCCTCTATCCGCAACCCGAGGACGCGTTCGGTGGCTTTGTCATAGGCCCTTAAGCCTATGATTGCTTAATCATTGAGGGGGGCCGAGAGTGGTGCTTTGAAACGGCGCTTTTCTTGGTTTCACATTTTTCAATATTCCTGGCAAGATAATTCTAAAAGTATTTGACCAATTGATTTCTCCTTAAATATACGTATAGTTGAAATGATTATCTTTTTCGTGACCCACTCCGAACAGAAAAAAACAACATTTTTCAATAATTATTATTTGAACAATTTCATGCACATTTTTGAGAAAAAATCGAAATATTTGTCTTCAAGACAGATAAACTTGTCTCCAATGCATGAATTGAAGTCTGGCTCCGTTTCAAAAATGAGACATGCTCAACTAGAACTTGTCGACTTCAGCATTTCTTGATTGGGAAAAATTCAAGTCGGAACCAAGTCAAAGAATTTTTAAATTGGGCAGCTTGAAAACGGTCCATATATTCGATACTACTGAACACAGTACTGTATTTTTTACTGTAGGGCATTTCCATGAAAACACGGACAATACTTATATATCACGTAAGTGCATTGCATGGTCACATACCATTAATTACTCATCATGTATTCATAATTTAGCAATTAGAATGCACATTTGATCGAGTTTCGAGACATTTAATGTTTTTAATTATTTAATAATTAAATTAAAAAATTGCTAAATTCTTGCTTGTGCGTCACGCAAAAATATGTATTTACTTTGTCACAACGCCAGCAGTTCATTGTATAAACTTTTAATCGTCCATACAAAGCTAACTTTTTATTCTGAATATTTTTGTTCATGAACATTTTCGAGCTCAAAATCATACTTTTTTACTTATTGACACTAGTTTGTAGGCGTGACGCACAAATACATGTAATACACTGATGCTTTAGCTGCGAAAACTACAACACTGTGAAAACGGAATTAAAGAAAACCAAGTATACTGTAATGAATGACCTAGTAAGCATCTTCCGGTGTTCAATCATCGCTACGGTGCCAATTTTTCTTGGAGCTTTTTTCGCATCTTTTCATGGTAAGGGTTTCGTTGATGGAACAGGAGCAACTGTAAAAGGGGCAGTATGGCGAAGAGTCAGATCAGGCGAAACTTCGTGAACGGTTCAAGAGTTTTCTACTGCAGCCCAAAATGCATGTACTTTCGTACCTAAGGAGAATATAGAACTCAACGCTAAAGATCTACAAGAACATTGGGATGATGTACGGCCTATTTTTATGCTGTAGAAGATGTACATCATACGTGTCATCAATGACTACACGGTCGGAGTGAAACAGCACCAAAACTCTGCAGATTAAAGACAAAGCCCTCGCTTCTAAAATAAAATTATTTGCCTTAGTATTTTGTTATTTAGCATTAAAATTTATGAAATTAAATAAAAACTGATAAATTTTTCATTTCATACTAACGATGCTAAATAAACTAATTTTTCCTTCAAAACTCTCATTTTACGTTGTAATAATTATTAGAATTTACTACTTTTAATATAACAATATTTTATTTAGATATTTTAAGTCTACAAATTGTTCTATATTTACCATTTCATAAAGAAGTTTTCATATCGAAAACATTTCCATTAAGCAATCGTACACTTTGTGTGCATCACGATATGTATTTGTGCATCAAGCTGGGAAAATGAACTGTAACTTTGTTTTAAACAAGCATAATATTAAAAACTCAATGCCATATGTTTTTGTGGACTCTGAAGTATCTACCTATACATATTAAATATTTTTTAAACATTTCAATTCGCAGAACTTTGACAAAAATACCACGGAATGCAAGTTTATGTCCTAAAAACGTCCGGGCGTCACGGTACTTTAATTAACACAGAAAACACGTATAAGTCATCAAAACTAAAAAAAGTATGGCGGATTCGAGATCGTCTCAATAATATATATGAGAATTTATGATGAAAACACCAATTGAAGAATTTACAATGATACCAGAAAATGAACTGCATGGAAATGCCGAACGCATTCTTGGGCCGTTGACAGAGGGTCCCTGTACAAAGGGTTTCTCCTGAATATAGTTACCACAACTAATAAGCAGCCCAGGCAATTGTCTCGTGCTGGTCTCGAAGGATTTAACACCCAAACGGAGGAGTAACAATTGTGCTGAAAGCTGAATGGCACCAGCGTGAGTTATTTTGAACAGTGACTCTGGGAGACTGAGTTACCTCAGAATATAGAGCTTTGTCCTTCCATTTGGGATTCTACAACTATGGACGAGCCCCTTTCCCTAGCTTCTCGTTGAATTAAAAATGATAATACCAACCATAGTTGCAGTAGGTTCGGTTCCAAAACAACCGAAGGCGCAGAGTTCCCGACAATGGGTCGGACAATAATGCCGAATGCTCTAATTTTGGGGAAGCTAATCCAAACGGAGTCATTTCGATTGATAGGCAGAATTTCAATATATTTGGATAGATAGATCGACTTAATAATGATCTTCTTGAGTGTTACAATACAAGTATGGCCCCCAAACGAGGAGATCATATGGCACTAAAAATTATGGCTGATATAATGCAGCGAGAAGTTTGGTGAATGCAACGCGTAAATCAAAACCAACGGCTGATCATGAGATCAAAGAAGAATTAATCAACTCACCAGAAAGAAAGGCTACGCAAGAGAGTACACGTCCCGCATTCAGTGTGCTATTGACAACATAAGGTCTGACAAGAATTTCACCGCTAAGGATTGATAGTTCGAGCGCAAACTGCAGATATATTATTAAATAATTATACCAGCTGATTTTCCTCAAAAGAACTGATTCCTTGTTTTAATAATGTGGTGGCTCCTAAATCTTTCAGCTACCTGGCGCGTAAAAAGAATCGTTTGGGCTGCTCCCGTTTATTTCCAATGGTCGTAATTGGTTAGAGGCTTCGACGAGCATGCATTAGAAGTTGCTACTAATTAAAATGTCCCAAGTAGATGTGTTCAGATTAGTGTTGTGTGTTTATGTGTTGACTGCTTCACAGCTGAGTCGTCAGTGAATAAACTCCTACTGCAGTGACTTGCTGACGATTGATATTCTTGTCAATTCCGTTTGTTTGAGACGTGCGCCTTCAATTTAGGGTGAAAAATTGAAAGAATTCCCTCATGAATAATAGCCTGCTGATCACGACTACCTAGTCGTTTTGGAGGTTATATTGGCCTTCGGTTTGACAGGGCCAACAGGCCCTAAGTATACCTAGTGTCAACAAATACACGGAAATCGAAGAGGATTATAGAATATCTGGATTTTATACTTAAAGCCCCCTCAGTCTGGCGAAGGTCGGAAGAAGAATTCATTTTTGACAGATTTCCCTAGACTTCGAGAAGATACACTGTGACAACACGCCTTCTCGAATCTCTAAGCCGCTGTCTTATGACAGGTTCGTTGATTCTAAGCTCGACCAGGTATTTCTTCTATCGAAATGCCATTTTTTGTAACATTATTCAAGTATTTTTGTACGTGGGATAAGATTCCACGTCAGGTAAAATATTTTTCAAAGAAGTGAAAGTCATTCCTCAAGTAAATTTCGACGAGGAATTCAATGGTGACCTTCATTTTGACCTTGAAGTTGACTTTCATGGCTTTTTAAAGATCAACTTTGTTTCTTAAAATGGAAACCCCCTTTTGTACAACTGCAATCGATAAAGCGGAAAATTCTACGTTCAGGTACGTACCCAAGTCATAGATCAATTGTAACGGTCAAGGTCAGTTAGAGGTTATTTGAAATTAACAAAGTTTCCCAAGAGGTCCGTGTAATTCCTGAAGTAAATTTCAACGAGAAATTCATTGGTGAGCTCTGTATTGATCTTGGTTACAGCGTTTGTAAAATCATAAGGAAATTTTTCATTAAAAGTTCCAGGTGTTCTGGTGAGAGTTATGTTCCTCCCCGAAGAATTTTACAGTTCTATACCGTTTTTCGATACCTAAGTCAATACCTAAGGCAATCATACAGTGCGAAATATTTTAAAGAGCATTAATTTCCATCCTTACAAAGTTCATCTAGTACAAGAGCTCAATGAAGACGATCCTGATCGTCGGCTTAAATTTTGTGAAATTATGATGGACAGAATTGATAGAGATCCTCTTTTCGTTTACAATACAGTATTTTCAGATGAATCTACTTTCACTTTAAAAGGTGAAGTTAACAGGCCAAATTGTAGATATTGGTCCGACACAAATCCTGATTGGATGTTGGAGAGTCATACACAATATCCACAAAAGTTTAATGTTTGGGCCGGCATCTTGAATGAGACATTGATAGGCCCTTCCTTCATTGCTGGTAATCTCAATGTCCGTGCATATGAAGAGCTTCTCAGAAACCAATTTGTACCAAGAATAAGGAAGATTACAGGCGATAATTTTCGAAATATTTGGTTCCAGCAGGACGGAGCAGCGGCTCATTACGGTAGGGAGGTTCGAGCATATTTGGATACTCAGTTCCCTCAAAAATGGATTGGAAGAAGGGGTTAAATCGAGTGGCCTGCTAGATCTATTGATCTGACACCTCTCGACTATTTTCTTTGAGGTTATTTGAAGAGCAAAGTACTTATACTCAACGCAACCGCAAAGCTTAGACGAATTGCAGAATCGGATTCTGCAACAGGCTACTTTGATTGATAGGGAGATGATTCGTAATGCTGTAACTCATTTTTACAATCGCATAGCTTTTTGTCGAAAAGCTCAAGGTTTTTAGTTCGAACATCTTCACTGAAGCGTGAGAGATAAGGAGACTCACGCTAATTAAGCTCCCCGAAACGTGAGAGGCAAGAGGACTCACGCTTATCAAGGTCCCCGAAACGTAAGAGGCAATTGCAAATAACCTCTAACTAACCTTGAACGTTAGAATTGACCTATGACTTGGGTACTTATCTGAACGTAGAATCTTCCGCTCTATCGATCGTAGATGTAAAAAAGGGGGTTTCCATAAAAAAAACAAAGTTGACCCTCAAAAAGCCATGAAGGTCAACTTCGAAGTCAAAATGATGGTCACCATTGAATTCATTGTTGAAATTTACTTCAGGAATGACCTTCATTTTTTTGAAAAATATTTTACCTGAGGAAATTTCCAACCGTCCCGGGACTTTTTAGACACCTTGTATATTATCCAATGTTATATCTATTATTTTATATAGTTACAAATCTAGTAATTATATTATTTTCAATCTTTTTTTGTTGAAAATTCAGTTGTTAAAGATAGAAATGAGTTTTTGCTGAATTTAATTTGAATATTTCTAAATAATGCTCATATGTTCAAATTTAATTGACAATTACTCAATTTAAACTATAATTGGTATTGCAACTCCGTTCTGCTTATAAATAGTCATTACTACTTTCATTAAATTTATTTGAGACAAAATATTTTGAAGAACAAGATTACAAAGTGCTTGGAAATATTTTAGACATAAATCTCAATCACTTGTAATTATATGAATTTTAGATTTCTTGATATTTTACGATAAAAAAGCACTACCTCACAAAGTTTTAGATAATCTCTTTTATTTTACGATTCAAATCGCATCTCTGTTTACTTGGAAACACGCGAGTTCGTATATTCTCGAACGCTAAGAAATCGCTGAAAGATACAAATTGTAGTCTTTGATAAAAAAGAGTAATTTTTTAAGCGGAATCGCGAATGCAACGCCGTTCTTCTTCTACAGATAAATGTGTTTCCATAAATCCGTGAAACGTACGGTGTATTTCTGGAATTTAAAAAAATCATAACCCCTTAAAACTCTGAGTCAAATCTGTACTTAAAAATAAAAAGTAATTTTGAATAATGTGAATTTTCGAATAATTTTATTAATTCCAGGGTCGAAACAAAAATATAATGATTTTTAGCATTGATGAGAGATGTATAAAGTAAAAATTCTAACGATTGTGTCCACTTCGGACCTGAAATGTCCCAAAGTGTGTCAAAGTTGCCCAAAATGCTAATTAATCTACATTTTCGCGTTTTCTATTTCGCGATTGACTTAAGAAATGTATAATCAATGAAACAGGATTATTAACATTATTTGACTGAAATACCTTCTATTATTATCTTGAAAAAAGTAGCCATGCTGTCTTAAAGTACAATTTCCTAAGAAGATTTAAAGCTAAAAATAATTAAGATCGGTTGAAAGTAATTCCGTCTCGCTTAAAACTGACTTCTAGCCAGGAATTACAAACTGTTATATTTGCTATACGTGTGAAATAATGCGAAGCCATAGATTATGATCCTAAGGCATATGCAATAAAAGGATAAGCAATGTGTGTTACATACAAATATCATATCATGCGCGATTATTTTATTTCGGATTACGTAAATTTATTTTTATAAAAATAAAAAATATTTCAACTATGATTAATTCGTTGCAAACGTCAGGGCAAACGTACAAATTCACACATTGTTCAAAAGTATATCTTCAATTTCAATATTCTTGCTCGAATTGGTTGTCCTTGCGTAGAAGATACGTAGAAGTTCCTATCTTATCAGAGTCCGCTCTCTTTTTCTGATACATGATACTGTTAGTAAATATCAAATATATTTCAAACTTATTCCTATTGAATGTTTTGATTAGATAAAAATGTCAAAAGTGCGATCATTTTCATGAATTATGATTATGATTTTAGGTACACTATCAAATGAATCAAGACTGGACCTAATGACATTTCTCGATTGAAACCAAATTTAAAAAGTTTAAGATACTTAATAATCAAGTTGAGTATATTAGAATGATGTGGAATACAGTAAAATGATTTTTAATATTTTAAAATAATTAATCATACATTTTTGGTTTGTTTTCAATTGAATCTCCAGAAAGACCCTTAGACATATCTCCAATAATGTAATATTGAAGAATAAGGTATAGTATATTTATTTAAATATTCTGTAAAAACTTAAAAACAATAAAAAATATCGATTTCATGTTACTTCGTGAATAAAATTGCATCCTGCGTTATTATGTTTCTTGAAAATTAAGAAAAATTCTATGAATAAGAGAAAGCAAATATTGAAATAATATTAAAAGATCTACAGTGGCATTACACCACAGTTCGGGGCTGTTTGTTTCTATCATATCGCAAAAGTACCAACAAGGTAATGTAATTTTTAACAGTAAAGTGTGAGTTTCGAAATTAGAATGTAGTCTTCTTTAAACTTTTAGGCAGTTTGAGAACCTTCTACACAGTAAAATTGCACCGCAATGCTCAGTTTCGTACAAGGTGGTCATATATTTTTATTTTAAAAAATTTTGATTTTCACACATCATTAACCAAAATTTCACGAATTTAAGTAAAGACACTTCTGCACAGTAATTGAATTGTTTTTCAGTTTCTAAATTGATGAAGAGGGCGAACATAACTGAAACCATTCTCACAAGGCCGGGCCTTAGCACTACTGCTCATGCGTTAAAAAGAGCTTGACAAGGGTAGAGAGAAGACAATAGCTTATTATTCTCTTCTCTATACCAACGACAGGGACTTCTTCACGCATGCGCAGTACTGCTGGCGGCCCTCGGTAGCAGCAGTCAAGTTTTAAAAACGAGTTTGTGAGAAGAGGACCTGCAACAAAATTGAATCCCTAGTTTTTCATGTACCTGGACGATTAATATCAGCATATATTTATTTGATTTCAAGGCATATTTTTATCTTTAAAAACATTATTTTGTCTTCTAAAGTTCGACTAAAGTGGTAAAAGAATATAATTCGAAATCATTTACTGGCCATAATACAATGATCTCTTAACGTTGTTTCAACTTATATAATTGTAACATCTGCTTCTGACTTCGGATCACAATCCATATATTATTATAGTTTTATACTTTAAGAATTGAATTAATTCTCCTTGTGTTGTCCTAAATTATTATGGTATGCTTCGTCGTATGCTTTGTGGTATGCTTTATGGTATACTTGATAGATTGCTTGTATACTAGATTCAGGAGTTACTCCTTCCTTTGTCTGACGGCGTCCTTCAAGATGTGATTGATGGATTGCTTGGAGGTTTGCATCATGTTTTGCTTGATAGTATGCCTGAAGGTCAGATTGCTGATTTTCTGGAATGTGTTCTTGGTAGCGTTCTTGATCTTTTTCTCGAAAGAGTACTCGATTTGTTGCTTCTTTGTTTTCTTCGTGCTTTGCTCTTTTCGCAGCTACGGCTTCATCAATCCCACAGACAAATGATATACGACATTCAACACCCAATCGTCTAAGTTCTTCAGGAAACAATTTCACAAATTTGTTGGTAACGTGTGTTGAATACATGATCAGTGTCGCCAAAAAAATCAGATACAGGTTTAATTATTTCACCATCCATCCATCCATCCATCCAATTATGACCTGATCCCTTGCTACTAAAGTTGACTTTTCGTCGAATTTATTCAACTCGTCATCAACGATTCTTCGTAAATTAATGAACTGTGCATCGGGTTCATATTTAAATGTCTTGATAGAGGGCAAGACCTCACCGTCTTATTCAGGAAATAATTCGCTTAAAATCTGTGAACTGAAGTCTGCAAGCAGAAACAGAAATAGGTCAATCTTAACACTTCTAATATATATAATATGTTGTATCCAATATGTTATATCCAATATGTTATATCCAAACTTTTTTACGTCCAGGAATGATGAATAAAAACTTCTTGAGGATTTTGGAAAAATAATTATATTTTCAAATTCACAACACAACACGTCCAGACTTTTATTGAACAATTATGGAAACAGTGAGTAATGAGATAATCCTTAAAAATGTGGTGTAGAGAAGATACTAGTTGACGTATGTGAAATGAATTCCGTAAGATGGTTTAAGTATGTTGAGGAAATGAAAGATGAACGATTAACGGAACTAAGGTATCAAAGTAAAGTTAATGGCAGTGTGCCGAGAAGCAGATCGATAAAAGAATGATTTAAATGCATGAATGAGACCTTAATTCGGAAAGACACACAAAAATGGACGCAAGCGAGGAGGATCAAACGTCTTATTTACATAAATAACACGTGAATTCTAAATCAATCTAAAAATCTATATCCCCTTCTCTCATTACTCGCTTTCTCACCGAGTGAGTCACGCTTACCTCGAAAGGGAAATAGCTTAATGGTATCATAATAATAATAATATTAGCAATAATACTTTCTTGCATTGGCGTCGCGATAGACATTGAGCTTTCATTAGCACTGCTAATGAAAGAGTTTCCCATGCCTGACAGGCAGAGAACGCAGAGAAAAGGGACAGAGGAACCCTAGAACCCATAAATTATCAAGGAGAGCATATTAAAGATTTTAAAACGCTTTTCGCTTCCCGAGGGCCGTCGAGCGCTCCTTGAGCCACCGCTGGAGACCACATCATGCGGGGTAGTGGTGATGGTGAGATGCAAGATAGTCAGGCAGATCTTACTTATCTCACAGCTGACTAGCAAGAACATCTGCGACAAAAAGCAAGCAGCTGAACATTAAATGTGCCTGCTTAGGACGCTTTGGCAAGCGTTAGCCATTTGAGCCAAATTCATGTATTTTTTAAATTCCCAATCGGTTAATTTTTTTTTACCCACGCTTCTATTATTAACTGAAATAATACTCACTGAAACTTCACTACATCAAAATTAGGTCAAATTTAAGGTTATACGAAAATTTACCTGTGCAGATAGCCGTATCTCTATGGCAGCCGTGGCTGCCGTAGAGATACGTTTAGTGCTACTAGAGCGGAACTGTGTTGCTACGTAGGTTATTTTGAGAGATTCGTTGTATTAGATTTCTGATATCATTCTAATAGGGATAGATAAACCTTACATTGGATTTTGAAAAATGCCCTCACAACAAAATGTCCCGGAAATTTCACGAGACACCTGACTCTGAGTTACGAGACATCTGAATTGCGCAGCTTAGAGATAGCACTTTTCAACGGCAAAATCATATTTTATGATTAAAAAATCAAACTAATATGCACCGCGTTGATTTGTATAATATAAAAACAATTGATTCTGTAATCTGGCATGAGTGTTCGAGGAATTGCTGTTTTTTGTTCGAGTGTCACTTATTACTGGGAGACAGTTTTCATACACTGGCAGCCTTGATAGAATTTATCCAAAAAGTACTCTAAAGGGGACTTTACCATGATTTATTATTTATGGCATTAAAAAATGACTTACTTTGTATAAAATCTCCGGAAAAATACCTAATATTCTTAAATTATTTCTTATTTTATTGCTGCGATTGAATATAAATATAATTGGCAGTAGATATATCTGACTTTACAATTAAATAATAAATTATATGATAGAATTAGGATTTCTTGGGAACATCCTTGGTATACAAAATTGGGACATGAATGGGATATCTTGAGGATATTCTGAGATATTCTTGGGACATTCCAAGGCTATTGAGATTTCCGCCCTGTATGATATTATTTGCGGTATTCCTAGGGGATTTTGTGATATGCTTACGATATCCTGGGAGAAAAATGGGATATCCCGCCAATATATCACGCTGTGAGGGTCATAAGTCTGTAGCGCTGTCACAGAAATATTGAATTTTCAGTGTAGAAAAAAAGTAGCTAACCAGACTTAGAAGTCCTTTAGTTGGAAGACACGACTAGCTACTGGTCAGGTGTTTGGGGAGAAACTAACAGAAGCAATTTGACGCTGCGCGATGCCAACTAAAGAAATAAAGAGTAAGAAATAACTCTGAAATAAAGCTAACTAACGTCACAACTTCTGATGTTATAACTGTTTTGAAATGGGCAAGTAACTGGAAAGCTTCAGGTCTGGACAGGGTAATTAACTTCTGGTAAAAATGCCTGAAGAGTGTTCATCCTGCGTTGGCAAGGTGTTTTCAGAAGTTCATTGAACAGCCATATGTGATGTCAGGCTTTATGCTCAAAGTAACTACTTATATCTTAGGTAAAAAACCAGACGCTCAAAACTCATCGAAATTTCGACAGCATGACTATTTGCTTTACGGCTTCAACATTTTCTCACGCATCATTGACTTCCTAAGTTTTTAGGATGTTGCTTTAAGGTACATGAATCAATTATTCGGATCATGGACAACCAATGATATCCACATAGAGTTCGGACTCGATAAATGTAGAAAAGTGCATTTAACAGGAGGGAAATTAGGGACTCAAGAGTCTCTCGAATCTGAGGATATTCAGCATACCATCGTTGAGAAAAGTCTAACGACTGCCTTCACTACCAGTCGAGTAATGGCTTAAAAAGAATATATACACGCACGTGATGATGTGTCACGTATTATACATAAAAAACTGGAAAATCTGGAGGAGAGTAAAATATGCATCTATTTATCCTATTTTAATTTCATATGCAGGCGGCAATGTACACGGAAAATACACTAAACACCTCGAACGTTTATAGGAGTCAGTAGGGTACCGGCAGCAGATCCGAAGATGGTTTTATTAACAACCTATCGCATTGTAGGCAACTTTCTAGACAATCAGGAAGCAAGCGACTAGAAACCTGTGAAGTGACAGAAGGTAGCTCTAAGAAAGCATCCAGAGGCGACTTTCGTCACGTCCATCACTCGCAACCGCTTTGTAAAATTGACAGCCGTAACAGACTAACAGAAATTGACAATTTAGTGAAGCGCGGAGATAATATACCCCTAGCGGACCAAGTGAAGGCAACGGATACTTTGCAGCGTATCCTTATAGTACCCACATAGTATCTATTCCACATCATGCAACAAAAGCTCAAAAAGCAGGCGTCATCCTTTGGTAACTAAGAATTTTGGCTGGCTGCTAGTGCCATACAGTGGAAACCTGAGGAAACAAGACTGCGACACAAGTGAAACATATGACTGAAGCGATTATGCATATGCTTGAAGTCAGCTTCGGCAGAAGATAATGACGTTTTTTAAAATTTTTAACGCTTCAAAAATACTACTGCAATTACTCCATGACATTAAAATGGAACATTTAATGTAAAATCCAAATTTCAACAAGTTAAATACCCATCCTGCTTTTTTTTTAGTTTTTGTTGCATGATACGGAAGGTACACTATGTGTATGCTAGAAAGATACGCTGTAGAATATCCTTCCTGTTCACTCGGTCCGTTAGGGACGCTATTAACGTTGACAAACAATTGATGGGTTTTCAGAACGTTTATTACGTATACTGTCTTCATGTATCTCTAAGCTGACAATTTCTGTTCCCTTTAATTTATCGAGACTTGAAAAACAATTTTCATGTTTTTTATGTTAACTAAAATTTGGCTGGAAAATTTCCAAATTGACATCATTTCTATATTCTTTGTAATAACTGTTGTTTGCTCTTTTAAGTTAGTCTTATGTTTGATTAACTCAGCATTGTTCAACTCAGCTACAGTTTATATTAATGTACGAAATTATTCTTTTATGAGTGTTCTTCTTTTTAATATTACTATAGGTAAATATAATTATTTACGTTAAAACGGTTTGGCAAAGGTAATGATTGTGCCGAGACGTTAAGGATTCAGAAAGAAATTTTTAATAAAATAAATTATAAGTTCATTATACATCATCATACAAGATTCGATAATTTGTGGTAATTTTACTATCAATTTCCGTAATTTATGAAAAAATTGTTCTTGTTGCTCTCAAATAAAAAATTCCTTATATTTATTACAAGAAATATATCATATGCAACAGGTGCTGAAATTAGGCAGTTGTTATTCGTGTAAAGTTTACAGTACTTGCCATCGGCTCATTGTCAGCGAAATTGCGCAGGGCTTAGGTCTTGTTGTTAGTTCTTATATAGTGATTTTTTATAATCAAAATTTTGCAACTCGCCTATTTATAAAATGTATGAAACGGTAAGATTACCGAAAAATTAGAGCACATATATTTACTCGGCTTAGTGTTGACGGCAGTCATTTTTTCGTATTTCCCTAGTCTCCTTTTAATTATAAAATTAAAGATTTTCTGTATTAAATTCCCTAAAGGATGCAAAAAAGTGAAAATTAAACATTAACAATCACTCAACAATGGAGCTCGGCCAATCACAATGTTTCAAATAACTTGGATCATCATTTTCATGAAAAAAAGTTGGAACATAAAATTTTTATTACGGGAAGAAAGTGGTTCTTTAATGAGTAACTGTACAATTTGATAACACTCATTCAAAATAGAAATTTTTCTTGAAAAAGCTCGTTAATAATTCTGACTTTAAATATGATTCTTCAACAGTATTAAAACAACGAATAGTTTTGCTACTAACTATTTATGGCCTATGGAGAATATTAGGAGGTTCAATTTCTCAAAAAAGGCACAAAAATGGCATATCATGGCTTAAGCATATTAATACTCTGATAATGAGCTTTCATTTAAGTAATTATGAACAGGGACACAAATTTTTAATCTGCAGTCTCCATTGTATGAAACGAAACAGTAGAACATTTGATAGGCAGGATATTATAAGAAAAATACAATGGAAATTTGTTCCCAGTAAGATAATCGCTCTTCAAATCTTTTAGAAAACGAAAAGGACCTGCTAGCTAGAAAAGATTGACTAACCTGAATTTTAACAACACGATTGACACTTACTGTCGACATTCAAATAGAGTAGTCAAAACATAAAAAATATTTTAATTATGAAGATCGAATCAGAAATAAATGTACGCTTCCAATTAAAAATATTAAGGTGAAAATTCACGGAAAAATTGATGTGAAATTTGAGTGATATTTTGAAATACTCCACGTGCAATTAGATCCTCATTTCTAATGGAAAAAATCTCGCAAGCGGTACTTTGTGATATTATATTATTATATATTTACCAATTAGATTAAGGAACACAGCAAAAGAGAAGAATAAAGTATGGACTACGGTCCTCATTTCTATTGCAGAAGATACGTTCGTTAAAAGTAGAACTGAAAAATATCCATCTATATACATACAGATACTAGCCACTACTCATATGACACTTAGTTACTTTATTAAAATTTAATTACAATTAAAATTTTAAAGTTTGCTTACGTATATTTTTTATTTTATTTCGTGATTTATGTATCATGTAAAACAAATTACTTTACATAAAAATAGATATGAACACATGCTTACAATTTAAACAAATATTCTAGAAACGCAAATTTTTATTGGCCAAACATTATCTCTAATCAGAAACCTTTATATTACTATTGAAGAAATTCAAATAAGATTAAAATCAAATCTAAAATTATATTTTACGTGCAATAACCAAGTTAATGTGCAGAATTCCTGGGAAAAAAGAAAAAATCCAATAATTAAGTTTGATCAACCACCCTGAAATGTTCTAATTACAATTTGTTGCTGTTCCTGCCTGCTCGATGTTTTTTTCGTTGATGAAGATGCTGTTTGAGTGCCGAAAAGTTGGTGATTACTTTTTACAAATGGCTTTTTATTGTGATATAATAATAAGAAAAATCAAAAAGACGAAAGAAATAAAAAAAGAAGGAAGGGGACTTAGTTGGTTGCATTCACATTTTTCTTTCCTCTTTTTTATTTTGGTCCAAAAAAGAAGAAATGTTTTTATTAAATTTTTTTTTCAAAAATATAAAGTCTTTTCTTTTCGTTTTTTTTTGGAAATTCTTTAAAAATTTTTTAAATGACAATAGGAACATTTTATGTTAGTTTTTCAAACTTCATCGTGGATTTTTAGGTTTATTTGTAGGAATTCTGCATATTACCCTTTTTGATTTATAAATCTACGAATATTGACTGACGATATATGCATATTCTAGAAACAACCATAATGAAACCCGTAGGAAATTTTTGGAAACATGCCAAAAACAAATTATGCGTAGATTGACAGTTCCAATTGCATCTTGCTCCAAAAGTAGTAGTTATCGTGTCTAATCATTCCTAAATTCGCTAGACTACAAAGCTTCTTCCAAAATTCTCTTGTTGCTTTTCGCCATTGGATGATACTAGACTAAGCCTCCCCCCTCCCTAAAATGTAACGTAATTCATGGATGACAGCTTAGAGGCAATTAAGCGAAAATGACCAACTACACTGTAACCTAGATTGAATGACGATTTCGGGCATGGTTCGTACTGGCCTTGATCCTATTTCCAGGGCCTCTAAATGTAAGCACTCAGGGGCGTGTAAACTATTTCAAATTGGATTACATAATATTACGGAATGTACGCGCTCGGTTACCCGCTCACTGCCCCTTCATCTCTATATTGCTGGTAGTACGCATGGTTCAGAATCGATCTGTTACAAAAGTATATTGGGAGCCTGTATTAATTTTGAGTGATTTTTTGTAAAATTACGGATTTATTTAAGAAAAGGGATTATAAGCTGATCATTCAAAGTATAGTCCATCGGTAACCACTACTTTCGCCCATCTTTCTGGCTGCATAGGAATACCACGTCAGAAAGTCGACTTGTCTTTTGAAGCTATCCACGAATCGACTCATTTTTTGGCAGCTTCATAAGAAGTGAATCGTTTTTCGAATATACCATGAATCATGGGTCGGAAGAGGTGGCAATCAGACGGCGCAATGACTGGAGAATACGGAGAGCGCGGTAGGACTTCCCATTTCAGCGTTTCCAAGTATGTTTCGACAGGTTTTGCAACGCGGGTCTAAGCTTTGTCATCGCCAGTGAAAATATGATGCAGAAACCCGTTCCGGGTTCGCCGTCAGTGTAGCTGTTTACAAGTGAAAAATCTTCTTTTTACTACACTTGGCTTCAGTTCGTACAGCACCCAACTTCCTTGCTTTTAGAACATTCCCGATACATTCTAGCATCTAGAATTGGTTGAACGATCAACTCCCAATGTTGCTGCAAACTCATCTTGCATTTGACACGGTTTTTCACCGAGTAACGTTCCCAATTCCTCATCCTCGATCTTTTTTCGATGGCCTGGTTGTTCTTTGTCCTCCGTGTAAAAATTGCCACTTTTAAATTTTTGGAACCAGTAATCACATATTTTAATCGATAGAGTATAATCCCCATAAGTTTCCGAAAGCAATCAATGAGTTTCATCAGCACTTTTTTTTAATTAAAAAAAAAAACTAATATTCCCGTAAATGTTGCTTTCTTGGTGCATAAGTCGACATCTTTAATGCTACAAAAATTCTGCTGTTTACTGTCATTGCGCACACCTCGAATACCTTTTCTCAATAGGTGGGGGCAGTATAGTGACCATTCAAAGAATAATTATCGGCGACACAGAACACCCTTTCCATATATGTTCTATCCCAGTGCGATTTGGATCGTTTTCTGTCTCTGGCTGGCTACATCTTTTTAACCTAAGCGAAGAACCACGGAGGTTTGAGTCTGGTTATTCTAAACTTTCTGAGTGGGCAAAATGAATCTATCAAGTGGAATTATCCGAAAGGTGGAATTATCTGAAATGAGCGTAGGTTCATCGATAATTTGATTTAGAGACAAATAGCGAACGATATTGTTAAGTTTTACATAACCTGGCCGGTCCATGCACAAGACATAAATATTGAAATCTCGTGTATATAATATATGGCCCGTTGCACCACTTGCACGAATCAGAAGGTCCTCTAAATTGTCTTCCCAAACAGGATTCGACTTAGGACTCATGAAGACAGCTACTATAATATCTAAACTATATAGAATAATTAGGTCTAGAATATAATTTAACACGGATCGAGTTTTAAGCATTAAATATGTTAAATGAATTATTCTACAAAGGTAAGTATTTTTAACTAATGATTACACAGGTCAACATGGTTTTGTTGTTGGAAAGTGGAGGGTCATTTCCGAAGTAATTCTGAACGAAGAATCCGAATCCGTGGTGACAATTGGCTCATCACGTCAGGATTTTAAGATATTTGAGGTTGTATACCCAACAAATTGCGTTTTTAGCTACTTTCAAGGTTATGTACAGAAGACACCAAATTTCTTATGATTGTTTCTTTAGTTGTATCATATAGTACTGCTCTTTCTCTTTAATTTTAGAGTCGCAGAGTTCCATTACCATTTTTCTTTATCAAGTTACGCTAATTTGAAATTACGAGATAAGTCCCATTATGTCTTCAGCATTTGCTTTAAGCAAAGAGATATTGGCTTTCATGTGGGTTTCTGGTTACATACAGGGTTTGTCCGAAAAGTAATAGGACTCAGTCGATTAAAAAAAAATTTATTGAGCCATTCGTTAGAATTCTTTAAAAACTTTCAAAATAGGCTCCTTCTGCGTCGATGCAGTGCCGCCAGCGCGATTTCCAAGCATTGAAGGCGTCACGGAAGCCATTTTCCGGAATAGCCTTGAGAGCCGCGGTGCATGCTGCTTGGATCCCCTCTGTCGTCTCAAAATGCTTGCCTTTCATCGTCCTTTTCAGGCGAGGAAACAAAAAAAAGTCTGGGGGGGCATCTGGGCTGCAGGGGTCACTGTTACACATGTTCAAATTTTCTTGGCACAATGCCACTCGCCGCAATTGCTGGTCATCAGTGAGCACTTTTGGAACCATCTTCGCACACACCTTCCGCATGTTCAAATGCTCCATCATAATGTCATGAACCACAGATTTTGATAAATTTAACATCTGGGCAATTAAACGAATACTGAGTCGACGGTCTGAGTTCAAAACTTTGCGCACCCGAGTCACATTGTCGGTGTTTGGCGAAGTCGAAGGTCTTCCAGCACGGTCTTCATCGGCGACCTCTTCCCGGCCCTCCAAAAAGGCCTGGTGCCACCGAAACACACCACTTCTTGCTAAAGCAACATCTGGGTAAGCCTGCTTGATCATATCAAACGTCTCTGTCGCATATTTACCGAGTTTCACACAGAATTTAATCGCGTACCTCTGCTCTAACGAACGCTGCATTTTCGGCTTGCACCACTCACAGAAACACGTCGCGTGAAAATGCCTGTCCTGACCCTCCAAGTGCTCGGAGACAACTGACCAGCCGCTCGTTCGTTAGCTAGGAACGCCCTCTACCAAATCCAGTCGGTACGCGCACGCTCCGAAGTACAGTCGCGGCGGAAGAAAATTAGTCCTATTACTTGCCAGGGAAATCCGTAAATTAAGCAAGAAAGACATAAGGACAAATAAAGACAAATCCCTGTATTTCTTATGTCAGTAGCCAGTATTTTAGCTGGATTCTGGCAATCGACCACAATCAATTCTTAAGATCCTGGGCTTCATCAAGAGGTCCAGGGGTCTCCTTCATGGCTTCCGACCCTTATAGGCTGTGACCACCTAGATTCGCGGTATACTACTTTAACTGTTCCGTACTTTTATTTTTTTGATCGGGTTAAAACTTGGCTGACTTCATTAAACTTGTCTGATTCTGGCTAGATGATCATGTTGAAAACAGGCAGAAAAAGATTTCTAGCGTTAAAAAAACAGTGTTTAGTCATGCTGTGGCCACCTGCATGTGAGAGAGAAAAGTGTAACTGTTTTAAACCTCTGATTTTTTGATTGGGTTAAATCTTAGCTGACTCTGTTGAGATTGGCTTATCATGGCTTGTATTGTATCCTTTCTAGAAACTATGTCTTCAGAATCCTATGGAAATAACTATTTTGTGATACAAGTTTGCTAAATAGGTGCCTGCCCACGAGTCCGTTGCAAACGACTGGCATTAACAATGTTCGTACATTTTCAGTAGTCACTTCTTCTTTTCATTTTGTTTTTTATGAAGTTATGGACGCAAGAAATAAAAAATAAGTGACTTCTAAAAACGCGAAAACAGAACATTGTTTAGCCTTGATTTAACTTCTCGGGCACTTAAAAGGGGAATTACCATGTAAAACCTAAATGATGCGGCAGGCTGTTCTTCTGACGAAATTGATAAAAGACAGATTCTAAAGTCATAAACGCTGTAATCTGAAGAACGAGGCCAAAATATCAAATGATAAGACGAACTAACCTTTAATGTTTGATCGCAATTATGTGAGGCTTATATCACATAAAATGTCTTCCTTCTCTCTGCAGCCACGAGCAAATAATAACAAGACCGAAATGCCGTGGGAAACTTTGTTGAATCTGGCAGGAGCATGAAAAAGTGCGATTGAGGCAACTTTTGAAAATGGAGTATGTTTATTAAGGCATGCGAGTTTTTGTTCTTTTACAAACGGCAAAAATACTTACCGCTTTTATAACTCACGTCTTGTATTACTTTAATCTTATATAACTTAGTCATTCATTTAACTAACAGTATTACCTACATTATATAATGAAAACTATATACACAATTTTACACATTCAAGTTGTTTTGAGAGCTCAAAATACCTTTGCTGTTTGCAAAAGAAAAAGAAAGAGAGGAAACTTGCGTAATCCTATAAAAAAACTTTATTTCTAAAAACTGTCTCACTTGCACTTTTCAATGCGTGAAAAGTGGACACATCGCACTTGCGCACTCAGTACTGAGTGATCACTACTCACGGGCCTGGGACTTACGATCCCTTTGCACCTGCCAAATCATGCACGAAAATCGGTCTCATAATTCTTTCGTGTCTACAACATCACTCTAAACATATAAAGTTTTGATACAGGGGCTATACAATTTTTGACAAAACTACAATAAAACATTTTTTAGCAATTGTGACTCTTCAAGCGTTTGAATTCAAATGACCCAATATTTATTTTCAGAGCTGAAGAATATTATATAGCGAAATAGGAGACTTGTGAGATTTGAAATGGGGAGATTTGTCACCACTAAAAACTCAAGCCATATATTAAAAGAACCATAATCAGATTTAAAAAATTAGAAAACTTGCATTCCCTGGTAGCACCGTATTCCTGTGTTTCAGAGTTTATAAAATAGAAACTGAGTACTAATTCGTCATTTTATAACATTTTTACGTCAACAGACGTTTCGGAATATTTATTCTTCTAATTCTGTAAAAAATAACGTTTTTGCCAAATCTAAATTAGTGAACATTTTGAGTGATTGTGTTTTATTTTCGGTTTATAATTAATTCATTAAGATTTCTTCTCGGTTTTTCTCGATATGGAATGGTTGCACAAGAACTCAACGTGTGTCATGTGTGTTGTTCATATTGATTTGCGTGGTGTTTCTGTGACTAAACATGCATTAAAGTGAATATTTTTATCGTGGAACAAGCGAGGTAATATAGATTAGGAGTTTAAATAATTAGAATTTTTCCATTTTCGAGCATTTAGTTGTAAACATGCTATGTTGGTTGACGTGACGTAATACGACCCAGGGTCATCAGACGTAGCGTATTATCAACATTCAAAATATTGGTCCCCTAGTGCTTCAATAAAGTGGAAAATGTTTTACTATAGTTACTGTAGTTTCTCTACCATGCATTGATAGTATTTAATCAAACTGAAATCACAAACTGATTGAGGGATAAAATAAAAAAATCAAAATTTCAAATATGTATTTATTTAGGAATAGTTTTTGAACCTTTTAAATTCGAGGTAAAATTAGATTATGACGTGTGAGAACAAGAAAATAAGTATTTTTAGTTTATTTTTTATCCTTGAAGTGTTTCTTTGTATCGAAATTCGAGATGAGTAATCAAATATTTGTAATAAGCTTGTCCATAGTCCGGACTAGACAATTCCCTTTTCTAACAGCCCTTGAATTTATATGAAAAAGTGAATCGCTGGGGCAATTTTGAATTTGGAAGTTATATAACACATTTTCAAAGATTTTTTCTTTAGTTTTATTATATAGTACTGCTCGTTCTCTTTAATTTTAGAGTCGCAGAGTTCAAACACCATTTTCCTTTATCAAGTTACGCCAATTTGAAATTACGAGCTATGTCCCATTATTTATTGAGCATTTGCTTTAAGCAAAGAGATATAGGCTTTCATGTGGGTTTCTGGTTATATAAGGAATGAAGGTACCGAAAAAGCCGACTAGTTGAGAGAAATTGACGAAGAAAATGAATACTGGTGTTTTCTCTTGAAAATTTGTACTTGGGGGTGTTCGGGGTTGTTGATGTCTGCCTCAAAGTATTTAAAGCAGATGCTCAAGACATAATGGAACATATCTCGTAATTTCAAATTGGCGTGACTTGGTAAAGGAAAATGGTAAGTGAAATCTGCGAATATCAAATTAAAGAGAAAGGGCAGTACTAAATGGTACAACTAAAAAAAAATCCGGAAAAAAGTTTTGTCTTCTGTACATAGCCTCAAAAGTAGCCAAAAATTCCATTTTTTGGGTACATAACCTCAAATATCTTAAAATCCTGACGTGATGGCCAATTCTGACCCCGCATTCGGATTCTACGTGACAAATTACTTCGGAAATGACACTCACCTTTCCAACAACTGACATGACCTCATTATTTGCAGGCCTGTGTTATCTGCTGTACGTTGGTTTCCCCTATATTATACATTTAGTTTATTTTATATTTGAATTTATCGTACATATTAATATGTATTGATTGTAAATTGTTCTTTCAAATATAAGGTTTTTAATTATTAAACCATGTATTTTATACAAAAATAAATATACAAATACAAAAGTGTTTATGGATGTGGTTTCTATACATTTTGATGTTTCATGTTCGAAGAAAAATATAACTCATGCTTTTATGGCACTTGCCAACTTTGGATGCATTTTTCTCAAAAACCAAGTTATATAACTTCCAAATTCAAAATTGCCCCAGCGATTCACTTTTTCATATAAATTCAAGGGCTGTTAGAAAAGGGGATTGTCTAGTCCGGACTATAGACAAGCTTATTAGAAATATTTGATTACTCATCTCGAATTTCGATACAAAGAAACACTTCAAGGATAAAAAATAAACACAAAATACTTATTTTCTTGTTCTCATACGTCATAATCTAATTTTACCTCGAATTTAAAAGGTTCAAAAACTTTTCCTAAATAAACACATGTTTGAAATTTTGGTTTTGTTATTTTATCCCTCAATCAATTTGTGATTTCAGTTTGATTAAATACTGTCAAAGCATGGTAGAGAAACTATAATAACTATAGTAAAACATTTTCCACTTTATTGAAGCACTAGGGGACCAATATTTTGAATGTTGATAATACGCTACGTCTGATGACCCTGAGTCATATTACTTCATGTCAACCAACATAGCATGTTTACAACTAAATTCTCGAAAATGGAAAAATTCTAATCATTTAAACTCCTAATCTATATTACCTCGCTTGTTCCACGATAAAAATATTCTCTTTAATGCGTATTTAGTCACAGAGACACCACGCAAATCAGTATGAACGACACTCAAAATGTTCACTAATTTAGATTCAGCAAAAACGTTATTTTGTACAGAATTAGAAGAATAAATATTCCGAAACGCCTGTTGGCGTAAAAATGTTATAAAACGACGAATTAGTACTCAGTTTCTATTTTATAAAATCTGCAACACAAGAATATGGTGCTACCATGGAATGAGAGTTTTCTAATTTTTTAAATCTACTTATGGTTCTTTTAATATATGGCTCGAGTGTTTAGTGGTGACAAATCTCCCCGAAAAAAAAATTATTACATTTAAATTGTTTCATTCTTAATACTTACTTTCTGATTTTTTGCTATCTCGAGAAAGATTCTTTATGCATTTGACAAATTTAAAACACTATTTCGCTATATAATATTCTTCAGCTCTGAAAATAAATAGAAGAGTAACAATAGTAAAAAAATGTTTTATTGTAATTTTATCAAAAATTGTATATCCTGTGCATCATAACTTTATATGTTTGGAGTGGTGTTGTTGACACGAAAGAATTATAAGTCCAATTTTCGTGAATGATTTGGCATACGCAAAGGAATCGTAAGTCCCAGGCCCGTACGTAGTGATCATTCAGTATAGAGTGCGCAAGTGCGATGTGCTCACTTCTCACGCACTGCAAAGTGAAAGTGAGACAGCTTTTAGAAATAAATTTTTTTATAGGATTACGCAAGTTTGCTTTCTTTCTTTTTCTTTTGCAACCAGCAAAGGTCTTTTAAGCTCTTAAATAATGTGAACGTGTCAAATCGTCTATAAAATATGTATTATATGATGTAATCAATACTGTTAGTTAAATAAATGACTAAGTTATATAAGATGAAAGTAATAAAAGAAGTGAGTTATAAGTAAGTATTTTTGCCGTTTGCAAAAGAACAAAAATTTGCATGGCTTGATAAACACACTCCATTTTCACAAGTTGCCTTAATCGCACTTTTTCGTGCTACTGTCAGATTCAACAAAGTTTCCTACGGCATTTCGGTCTTCTTATTATTTGTTCGTGGATTTAGAGCGAAGGAAGACATTTTATGCGATAAAGGCCTTATATAATTGCGATCAAACATTAAAGGTTAGTTCGTCTGGTCATTCGATATTTTGGCCTCATTCTTCAGATTACAGCGTTTATGACTTTTAGAGGAAGACACTTTTTTCTCAGATATTTCTCTTTGGCTATTATCGTTATTCTTTCGTATCCATTATCAAATCATACACACGCATGTATACTCGTGCTTTAGATATTCGATAAAGGAAAAATAAACTCTAGGGGTTAGAACATGCCTTTTATCAAATTCGTCAAAAGCTTGGGGTACCTAAGACCAGCCTGCTGAATTATTTACGGTTTACATGTTGATTCCCTTTTTAAGTGCACGAGAAGTATAAGTAGGGCTGGTA
Organism: Belonocnema kinseyi; assembly: GCF_010883055.1. NCBI lineage: Eukaryota > Metazoa > Arthropoda > Insecta > Hymenoptera > Cynipidae > Belonocnema > Belonocnema kinseyi. The sequence goes on from NC_046657.1 coordinate 160,704,509, forward strand.
CTATGTGTCCCGAGAAGCCTTTATTTCTGCATTTTTTAATTTCAGTTTCAGCTACCTACTTATTAGGTAGGTAGAAGCAGTTCTGTGGGGCCTTCTTCTAATTAAGATTATTTTATGGATGTGACCACGAATTTCTTTCATATTTCTACGTAAGCTTGCATTGCCTAAGACATTTTCCATTCCGGCTATTTCTGAAAATTGGCTCTAGTCAATAAAGGCTTTGCACATTCTGCTCACAATGTTTTAATAAGATTTGTGATCCTGATATCAAAGATGTTTTTTGGCACTTTCATAGTATCTAACTTTATCAAGGAGTTTTTTCGCGCTCTTTGCCGATGCTGCTAAAGCTGAAGGCATAATTGTTTTTTGCTAAACAATGTTCTGTTTTCGCGTTTTTAGAAGTAACTTATTTTTTATTTCTTTCATACATAACTTCATAAAAAATAAAATAAAAAGAAGAAGTGACTTTTGGAATAAAAGAACAGCAATAATCCCAGTCAGTTGCTACAGACTCGTGGGCAAGCGCCTATTTTGCAATCTTGTATCACAAAATAGCTATTTCTATAACATTTTGAATACATAGGTTCTATAAATGATACAATATTTCCATTTTCTCTAAGACGGTATCCAAGTTTGATGTTTTTTAATATTTGAGGCTTTTTAGATTAAATACTATCTCTTAGAATTAACCGCGAGTAAAAATTAGTTTATCAAAAGAACCCAAGAAATCTTTTTCTGTCTTTTCTTGACGTGGTCATCGGGTCATGATAAGCCAATCTCAACCGAGTCGGCTAAGTTTTATCCCGATCAAAAAAATAAAAGTTTAAAACAGTTTAAGTTTTCTCTCTCGCATGTAGGTGGCCACAGCAGGACTAAACACTGTTTTTCTTTAACTCTAGAAATCTATTTAGGCCTGTTCTAAACATGATAATCGGGCCCGGATCAGCAAAGTTTAATCAACTCCGTCAAGTTTTAACCCGATCAAAAAAATAAAAGTTCAGAACAGTCAAAGTAATCTCTCGCGGATTTAGGTAGTCACATCCTAGAAGGCCCGGAAGCCCTGAAGGGGCCCCTGGACCTCTTGATGAAGCCCAGGATCTTAAGAATTGATCGTGGTCGGTTTCCTGAATTCAGCTAAAATACTGGCTACTGTCATAAGACATACAAGGATGCTTCGTAAGCCTTGCGGCATTTCCCGCACTCTGTCCTGGGGCTATGCCCCATTTTATCCTATGATGGTTCAGGTGGTTCTGCCGTGTGAACATCTGAACCACTGTCCTTATGTCTTCCTTGCGTAATTCCCGGATTTCCCTAGCACTATACGTCCTATATGTATAGCTCACGATGGCTTTTGCCTATCGGCAACCCTGAGTTTGTTGCTCATATTCCCTAGACTAGTCCAAGCCAGTCCCACTACCGGTTCCGATCCTATAATTCATTTTCTGTGTGAATTTCTCTCAACTGCTGCGCTTTTTCGATATCTTTGATCGTTATGTAACCAGAAACCCATATGAAAGCCAATATCTTTTCTGAAATTTTTCTTAATGCACTTTTTCATTCCCAAACACGATCTGCTGTTGTATTTGGTTTTACATCTGACGTTAATGTCACTTCACTGATCGAGCAGATTTTCATCTGCCCTCCTGCAACGTTTTCTTCTAATAATGTCTCAACACATTGAAGCATGGCCCAGAACACCACCTGAAAGACGTCGTGCCATCCAAGTCATATTTCATCCCCCGCTGTCCCCGATTTCCGCTCCTGACCCCTAGTTCCTTTGGAGCCGTCCGTTTACCAGATTTCCCTTTGGATGAGTGAGTTACCATTTGATTTCCACACATTCTTACCAGGGATGCAGACGCGCAATCTCTTGGTAAAGTTGAAGAATTTTAATTTTTATATCTTTCTTCATTTATAGATTTAGCATTGTGATGATATGTCTTAGGAGTCTAGTATGTCTGGTCCCCCAAGTTTATCTATTTACTCTTAACATGTGTTTCATCGCATGAGCCACCCTGGCAGTTATTGCAAAATGCAGGGGTCCAACACAGATCAGAGGCTGTTCTGTAAATACGAAATGTCATAACAAACTTCCTACATCAGGTGTAATGATGCTTCGCTTAGTTCCATTTTCTATATAGGATGACCCCGAGAAATTTAAGGGAATCTGAGATGGTCAGCATCTCACGATTGAATTCACAGATGTAAGCTTTTGACACTTTGTACTTTCTTATAAAAATGACTAGGCTGGTCATTTCTGAATTTACTGTTAGCCTTTAGCTTTTTCCGCGAGTTAAGCGCTCGTCGGAATTCGTCTTTATTGCGCAATTGTATCACAAATAACTATTTCTGTAAAATCTTGAAGACACGGTTGCTTTAAGGAGAACAATATTCCTATATTCTCTAACAAGGTGTCCGAGCTTAATATTTCCTCATATTTGTGGCTTGCTGGATTTAAACAGAAACCCCCTTAGAAGAGGCTTGTAGTATTTTGATTTTTTTAAACTGTAACTGCTAGGAATAACGCTACTGCTCCTCTCTTTGAGAAAAAATTAGTTTATTCAAGAAAACCCTAGAAATATTTTTTTATCTGTCCGCAAAGTAATCATCGGGTGTTATAAAGATGACTCCACGAGCATACCAGACTCAAATATTCTTTAAGAATCTCCACCACTTGTCTACCAAGTTTCAACTCAACCAAAATAATTACATTTCAGAACAGTTGACGTATTCTTCTCCGCATATAGGTGTCCATAGTAAAATCAAACGGAAACATAGTTAACCTAGACATTTATATTGTTTAAACAATTTTGTGATTTTCTAAATATCAATTTATTCAATTTTTTCTAAGAAGTACTACAATTACATAAATTAATTTTACGTTACAAAATTTTATAACATGATAATTGGGAATGTAAAACCCGTTAAAACTGTTGAGAAATATTTTTCACCTAACAACTGTATAAAAATTTTTAATTAATAAACAAACAAAACTTAAGCCATTCCGATATTTAAGACCTCTCTTATCCTTGTATAGTCTCTGCAATACATGATACAATCGTAGCATACAACCACCTAACCTGTCTGAAGAAATAAAGCCTACTGCAGTGGATCCAATTTTATTAATTTTACGTATACGTGTTTGTCAGACTACACATAAATCTTTCGAATTTTTTTAAAAAAATCACATTTATGTTTCGTCGCTACCTTTAGACTGTTGCAGCACCATTGCTTTGAAGGAAGGCTCTATCCATGTTTGACCGTAAACGTTACCTGCGTCACTTTTTTGGATCTTTACAACGCGCATACTACGATAGGCATTGTGATTAATATTTGAAGTCTAACAATTTAAGAAAACTACACCTTTCGAAATAGCTTGTAAAATGTGAATATAAAGTTGCTTCCCAATAGAAAGAAAAAAGTTATAAAAATGTATATTATTTCTTTTTTCCTAGGTTTACGGGCATTATTCAAATTTAAACGAAAGCCTTGCCATGCTAGTAGAAAGACTTCATGTTTCTTCAAGTCAGCAGATTATTTTAAAATATGTCGAACGTAGGAATTTCAATTTAGAAAAAGCAATTGAATGCATAAATGAATACCCAAATAAATTAACAAAATCATTTTTTATTTAAAAAAAGTCAAATTATAAAATATTAAAAGAAGACTAACCCGGTGTTCTTAACGCTTATGGTTAACCCACTTTTACTGTACTAATTAGTGAAGAAGATTACAAGATTACGAATTGCGCAATACGAACTTGAAGTTAAAATTAGAAAATTCAAAATATCAACCTTCATTTTTGATAAAATTAATAATTCAAGTATAAATATAAAGAAGTGTATGATATTTGCTCAGATAAACTTTAATGTATTTAGAGAAAATTGAATTAGTTCATACATTGGCCTATCAAAATGCACCTTGTACTTCAATTGATTCATTTATCTGAAATAATATTAATTGCGCCTGTTTTCTTTCACATAATTACGGTAAGTTCTATCGTATGCTTGATGGTATGTCTGATGGATTTCTTGAATGTCTGCTTCATTGTTTACTCCATGGTCTGCTTGGGGGTTTGCTCGACGGCGGCTTGCTTGTTTGTGTAATTGAAAGATTGCTTGAAGGTTTGCATCTTGGTTTGCTTGATGTTTTGCACGTTCGTGTAAATGGTTTGTTGCTGGACTGTGCGTTTGATAGTATGCTTGGTCTAGTGCTTGGTGGACTTCTTGAACGTCTTTCTCATGGCTTCGTTGAGTATTTTCTCGACGGAGGCTTGCTTTATTGTGTCCTTGAAAGATTGTTTGAAAGTTTGCATCTTGGGTTAGTTGATAATGTTTATTATCTTTTAGTTTTCTGTTTCGTGGATTGTGTGCGTCTATGATTGATCTGCGTAATGGAAATTGAAGATCTCTATCCATCATAATTGACATTCGACGGTTAACACCCAATATCCACAGATCTTCAGTGCACTGGCTTATAAACTGATCTTTATGTGTGTCAAACACATGAGTGGTTTTGCCAGACATATTAGATATTGGTCTTATGTTACCTCTTTCCTTCCACCCAACAATAATATTGTTCCTTGCAACTAGAATTGATCTTGAATCGAAATCAGTTACCTTGCCATTAACGATTCTTCGTAAATTTCTAAATTGATGGTTAGATTTATATCTCACTGTCCTGATAGGAGGCAAGTCGTCACCGTGGTATTCAGGAAATAATTCCCATAAGCTCTGTGAACTTAGTTCTGTGAAAAGAAACAGAAATAGGTATATTTTAATACACATAATATAATATCACACTAGAATGAGTTCAAAGTTTGCGCGATGGGGTGAAGTTTATGTCGAGTATCGATTCTGCAAAGCATATTTTTTTCCAGGTGCAAATATGTTTGGTCTGAAACTTTACAAATTTCAGTCTAAATAAAGTTGCACGTCGCAAAAATATGCTTCCGTAACTTCCTTTAGTCTAGAATTAATTATATATTGCAATCGGAAGATTGCAGCGAATGGGAGAAAAAAATAGTTTGAAGCATCTATACGCAGAGAAAACTTCACCACCCTAACACACAAAATGCCGACTCGTACTAGTCTGTATACAGAATAAAGTAACAAAATCGAGTAAAATGCTGTTGAAAAAAAAAAAAATTTTGTAAAGTTGATCACATAAGTGAGAAGTGTTAAACTAGTCTTATCTTTAAAAATTGTCAATAGTTAGAGAGCAGAATATCTAAAAAAAGCGGGTTTTTGGCCTCCTTCTTCAAACAATGACTTTTACCTGTTTTTAAAACGAGGTCGACGTTAGAGAAAATCTGGAAAAATCTCCAGATATTCTTTTAATAATGCTTAATGTAATACAATTTTTGAATTATGTAATATATAATAACTTAATTTTTACAGGGATTTATGTACAAATACATTATCCTAAGAACAAATAAATATATGAAGCGGTTCGGTATCTGCATATAACCAGCTAGTCATATCATTTAAAATATTTCTGAAATTGATCAGTCGTAATACGTGAAAGGCAGACCAAAAAAAGTAGCCGAAGAAAGTAACCTTTCGATGACAACAGTAACCATAGAAGCAAGCCAGCTCTAGCCAATAGTTGAGAGTCCAGGAAGTAGGACCGCCTCAACGTTGTTCTCAACGCAAATACAGTGCATTGCGACGGCCCTGCTTTCTCTGCCACATCTTTCGGACGAAGGCTACGTGCTTCTGGAGTTATTCATATTTCATATATAGTGAAAAAGGCACTATATATAAATTATATATAACTTTTATCTGGACTGATTAAAGTCAGAAATATTCAAAAGGATCACAGGTGTACCCTCACCACATTATCCACTAGACATTGTGAATGGGTAGGCTTGTGACTTAGATTATTTCTGTGACCAGTCACATTGGTGATTCCCCCCTCAACCCTCGACTGTAATAGACCTCCCCTCACCCACACATTGCTAAAGGGTATGATTCTAATTATTTCTGTGACCAAGCACATCCTTAATTCAACGAGACATGAGAAAGGGTGAGGGGTGCACATTGGTATGCAAATTACACACATTACACATGGTAAGGGTTATGACTTTGATTTAATTATTTCTGTGATCTGTCACATGGTTGCATCTAAAATACGTCAGAGAGGGGTAGGATTGTGACTTAAATCATTTGTGAACAGGTACACGGATTCCTTGCCTCCAAAGAAACATTGAAAAGGGTTGCTGTAGAAATCCTCTATAAAGAGTTGCGACATGTGAGCCCATACTACTCGATTATGACCAACCTAACTTCAATTCATAGTTTCGACAGTTTTAACATTTTGATTGGTTGCTTTTTAAAAATCACGCACTGAAAAGACTTCCTTATTCCGACTGACCCTAACGACATAGAAATGATTCCTACGTGTCTCAACTCTCAATAGAGGATCCCAGGATACGGCTACGACTTAAAATATCTGTATATCAAGGGTGCATAACTGCCCGATACGATGCATTGGTTTTCGCCAAGGAAAAGTTTTAAGTGTAGCTCAATGTACATAATATGTAAAAGAAATTATGACCACAGTTTTAATAAGGCTCCACGATTATTTGTTTCATAGAAATTGATGTTCGTCCCCTAAGTTTAAAAAATTTAAGTAAGATTTTAGACTATTGAGAGGGGGTGACAGAAGACCTTATGGTGCCAATCGAGCTTCTATTACAAATGTACCTAAAATTATAGATATGATATTATGTTATTATATATTTACCAATTGAATTAAAGAAAATGGTTACAGCAAAGAGCAGAACACCGGCAGCGATCCTCATTTTCTATCACAGATGATACGGGTTTACGGAAATATTTATTAACAGCTTAAGCAATGAACAACCGTTAATGTAATTCCATATCATCGTAAATAGTTATTTGCTATCTTACTCAATCGCATAAACTGAAATCTCAAAAGTGATAGCGAATGTATAATGAATTATGTTAGTTAAATAAAGGTGGAAGCTTAATGAGATATGCTCTGAGAAAGGAAATGTGTTGAAAGAAATATAGATAACATGCACTCTTTTACAAACTTATAAATCAATTTATGAACTACTTGCTCATTTTTATATTCTCATCATCTAGTATGGAAGGTAGTAGAGTTATCTAAAATTCGACCTATCCAATATTTTTGTCAGTCTGCCGATCTGTAGCTGGACAACGCGATAACTTTAGAAGGAATGTTTTTTACTCTAATTTTCTGTGATATGCTTCTTTCCCGGACAAATGGAGACGTGAGTTTTGTTACTCAACCTTCTACTATGACCACTTATAGGGATAGCCGTGGAAAAAATGAGAATATTGCAAATATCATTTAACCGTTTCTTGATAGGGATAATAGTTTTCGTTTTAAAATTGAGAAATGCCTTAAGAAATAAGAAATTCATACATAAGTATTAATTTTTTATTTCCTTACGGCATTTCTAAACAACGCAAAAATATGAAAAAGCCCCAACAGCAAAGTGTCTCGCCCTAAACATACCCTCGAACCTAAACCTCCATAATTTTTTTTCGATAGCATTGATAGTTTGTCCGCGAAATTTTAATTTTAACTTTCCCATCAGTAATGATGAGAGATATCAAATTCATGTGAAACTGAACTGACACAATTTTCATCAATTCTCGACGTTATCGCTTTCATCCATGAATTACTAGCAATAATTATTATTGCAAAATAACTAATAAAATGATAAATATAATAATAATAAAAATAAATAAGGATTGGTATAAGCTTTGGACTGGAAAAGTGTGCCTGCGTCCACTTTCACAATCGAAGTTTAGAAACTACATCATCGCGTGACAATCATGATGTTCAACTCATGGGTTGATATTACATTTAACAAATTGATTATTTTCAAAAATATGCATATCTTGGAATACCGAAAGCGGATACCCAAAATCTTCGTGTGTTAAAAACGGCCCTTGAAAAAAGGTATCGCGAAAATCTCAGAAAAATGTAGGCTTCTGAATTATCTGGGAAAAGTAAGAACCAGGCGACCAATATTCTGGCCGGTCCTATACTGTTCTACATCTTTGTTGCAGTAAAATGGAACGTCGATGAGTTGAAATAACTTGACCGCAGCACACGCAAGATAATGGAATTCCATCGTCGTCATTATCCTAGATCTTCGGCACCCCGTATATACCTTCCTCGAGATAAAGGGAATGGGGTTTGCTGAGCTTAGAGTGTCTTTATCGAAGAACGGTTCTAGTTATAGTCAGCCCAGTTCTAAATAGCACAGATTATCGTATGAGACTCCAAACAACAATATGAAGTTGTCAATGTTGCGACGTTTCTATACCGTTCCGCAAATAGGGTCGCAGAGGAGCTTAGTCTTCCATTTGATTCCAGCGACACTAAACATGGTTTAGCATCACTATTACTGTTGGTCGTCAAACGTCGTATACGGGAAGCCAAGCATTTGCTTCCACTAAGAAAAAATGTTTATAGGCCCCTTAATGGTAAATTCTACGGCGGATACATGGAGAGACACAATGCGGCTCTAAAGTGTTATTTTACCATCTCCAGGACATGTAAGGTGTTGATTTAATTCCCGCCTTACCATGCGCCTGAGAGGAACTCGAGTCCGTTGTAGAGAATGATCAGTATATAATCTACTGAACATTTTTATTCTCCACCGCTAAACGTATCAGTGCTACAAAGCCTGTTATTGTCATCCAAAATCTGAAAACGAAGATAATGTACGCGATTAAATTTTCGGGATCAGTCCATAGTAATATCACGGCAAAGGAGGAAGAATTTTGCGAACTAGATACAAAAGGCTGTTATTCTAGGATGACTTCATCCAGTCCGTCAACACTTTTTCTTATAACGTTAGGATGTCTCTCAAAAGATTGTTCATTTCCATTTCTCCTGTTTCACTATCCACTTTTAATCCTTTAACTACTAAGTTATTTTTCCTCTTTGCTCTTTCTTCTTCTAATCTTCTTTTAACCTGACTCAGTCTTTTCTTCAATCTTTCATTTTTGCTTTGCGCGTTTTTTTCATTCCCTTCACTATTTTCTCATTCTCTTTTTTTCCTCCATAATCTCATTCCTAATTTTAAAATTGCTTACCCGTTCTTCCAACTGTTTCATCTCTCTAGTTCTCTGTTCTTCAACCTCTTTCTGCTTTCTAGCTTACCCCAACCTAGCTACTTTCAATGCAGAGCTCTGCCAGTCCCAAATTAAGTTTTAGTTTTTGAGTTATAAAACATTTAATCTGGGCCAATCGGAAGCGTAATATAAGCAATCGTGTGTATATGAAGGACCACTTAAGGACTCTTTAGCAAAGATATTATAACCTAGATGCGGCTAGCGGCCCGTGAGCGGGGTTACATGGCACGGCTGCATGCTCTGTGGCGCGAGAAACACCCGGAGCTATCGCACTTTTCGCAGCAACGTCTGCGAACCCATGATGAACTACTCCGTAAAAGGGGCTATGTAAGCGGAACGCCTCACAGTGGGGTGAAATCGGAAAACGAGGTTCAAAATGACATTTAGAACGCAATTATGCACCGATTTTAGAATTTTTTTGTTGAAAAATTCAGAACTAAATTTTTCAGAAAATGGTGCGAGTAGATTTTTTATTTTTTTGTTTATTTAATTTTTATTTTCATGCAAACATCGAAAAAAATGTCGATTTCTCTAATTTCATTTTTTATCTTCTAGACAAAATTTTTCTTATACTTCTCGTCCCTTGAATTTAGTGCACAGGGGTATAAGAAATATAAAAAAATTCTTAACTTGCATAGTTAATTGTTATAAACAAATTGTATTAACAAATACTCGACATTAAGGGTTATTCGGCTTCAACGTATATTTCTGCTCTGAAATCGCTTGCTTTCATTGTGAGGATGATACGTGAATATCTAAATTTAACATTAAATGTTATTTGTTTATTTCATAAACAAATTCACATTTTGGCCGTTTTTAGGCGAAAAGAAACCGTTTTTTCTTTCTACCTTGTTGTAATTATGTTGCCAGTGATGTTTTCTGAAAAAAAAT
>NC_046657.1:160714642-160715729 GCF_010883055.1 Belonocnema kinseyi
TTTATTTTATAAATAAATTATATAAACAAATGCACACTTTGGTCGATTTTAAGCGAAAATAAACCGCTTTTTAAATAATATTTGAGAAGCGTCAGGTTGTGCTTCATGCCAACAGATGGCGCCACAGGTTACATGCGCATGCGCATTAATGAATACACTTGGTCACAGCTGATTTGTCTTCATTTCGTATTGAACACTCAACTCGTAAGCAGCTCTGATTTGGAAATTCATGGTCAGAAGAAAAATTGAATGCTTTATTTACAGGTTTTAAACTGTCAGGAATTCTTCTCTCTGACTCTTTTGACATTTCTTTAGTCACTCTATTTAAACATCTGTTAATTGAGAGTAGATGAAGTTATATATATATATATATATATATTTATATATGTGTATGTGTAAGCGTGTTATTTAATTCATTTAAGAAAACTGTTTTTTTTCAATCGTTATTCACTTATCCTTTCAAATGCATACCATTGAGGTGCCCATTAGGGTATTATGCAATATTTCGATCGAGAATTTCAAGGAAAGTGATGCAGATTTGTCTAAAACCATACTGAGTTATATGAGAACAAATTATATGATTGCAGAAGACCATGTTGAAATGGTTCGAGAGAAAATAATGCGTTACTTCATCCCTGTCTTTAAAAGGAATTGGAAGTCTTCTTTTAACAAGAAAGAGGTATTTGAAAAAAGACATGCTGTATGGTTAATTACAAATTTTAAAATTACGCAAACGATATTGAAACCTGGTATACGATCTCGGGAAGATTTTGAACATAGTTCAAAGTCAACCAAGAGAAGGAAGGTGCAATCTATTCAGGAGAGTTACTCTCCGCTTGAGATTGAGCAGGCTTTCCTGAGTAATCTGAAAGCTTCTGGAAAACACAAATTAGTAAATAAAATAATCCAGCTGTTGCAAGATTCCGAGAAAACTGAAGACGAAACGAGTGCAATCAGATTTGGACATGATGAAACACTTGCACTCATAGAAGACGCTAAGCTATCCAGGCACCAGTACGAAATCATACGCCTGCAAGCAAAAGCTAGGAATGCTGACATTTATGTCCCATCTACAGATCTACTGGAA
>NC_046657.1:160715829-160719471 GCF_010883055.1 Belonocnema kinseyi
TATATACAATCGTTGCAACTCCCTTATAAGGTCCCGATACCTCTCTTTCTTTTCATTCTCCTTGGCTATTATGTTTTTGTCAGCTGGTGCCGAAAATTCGTTAACGAACACGGTTCGCTTCTCGAGGTCAAGAAGAACCATGTCAGGCCTCGAGTGAGCAACAGAAACAATTGTCGAGAATATAAAGTTCCAGCATATGCGGCACTTCCCATTCTCGACAATTGACTCAATTTCCCTAGGAGCATTCAGAGGAGCGATATTAAGGTGAATGCCGTAGGAGTGACAGAGATGGTTATAAAGCAATCTTAGTGCCGCATTGTGCCTTTGAATGTAGGTCGTTCCCGCGTGAGTTGGACAACTAGATAGTATGTGAGCTAAATGCTCGGGATGTGCATGGCACGCCCTGCAGCTATCATCGGGAATGTCTTGGCTCAAAATGTGGCGACGGTATTTTAAGGTGGAAATGACACCGTCCTGGCATGCAAAAATGAAACCCTCTGTACCAGACTTCAATCGGGGCGATTTAAGGAAAGCAAACGTTAGCTCACAAGACATTTACTGATCCTTCACATTTCTGTGAAAGATACCGTGCATCCTCTCATCGAGGAGCTGTTCACGAAAGTTTTTCTCTTTTGCTTTCTTAATCCGAGCTTTCAGGAGTGAGTACTCGAGATAGATAAGATTTGATGCATTTTGCTCACCCCTAATACTGAAGTCAAGTCCGAGTGTTTCAGCAGCCTACTCCGCTGCTTTGTACAGAAATGCTCCTTTGCCCACTTCTTCGTGATTCCTGACCATTTTAAGAAGAGGGTCCCTTCCATTTGCAACTCTATGTGCTGTACCCAGAATAATCCTGTTATGAAGACATTCAAGACTCAGTATTCCGCGACCCCCTTGACGGCGTGAGATGTGAAATCGCGGAAAGGAAGACTTAAGATGCATGCTTTTGTTCATGTGCATAACCTTTCTTGTCCCGATATCAAGAGATCTGAGCTCGTTCTACGTCCATGGAACTACTCCAAATGAATAGAGTAGTACCGGGACGGCAAGCATGTTCGTTGCAGATACTTTCTTTCTCGCCGACAGTTCGGAAGACCAAATCTGTCAGATGAGACGTTTGTATCTGCTTCGGAGAGTATCCTTTATAGATGTCACATCCTGAATGCGGCTCTGTGGCACGCCCAGGTAAGTATAAGTCTCTCCAGCGCAAAGGTGTCGTATGGCGCTTCTATCAACGAGCTCAGGATCTTCAGGGATGCCATTAAGCTTTCCTCGCTTCAAATTAACCTTGGCGCATTTGTCTAACCCAAATTGCATTCCAATTTCCTTAGTACATCGTTCGACAATCCCCAGAGATTGATGCAGTTGCTCTCTGTTGTTAGCATAGATCTTAAGATCATCCATGTAAAATAAATGAGTGACCTTGTACTTTTGATCTGCAGGTTTACCGCACAAGTACCCGTCGGAATGGCGCAGCGCTAGAGATAGTGGTAATAATGTAAGGCAAAAGAGGAGTGGGCTCATGGTGTCGCCCTGAAAGACACCTCTCTGAAACGTGACCTTGTTAGTTGTCACACGAATTTTTCCAGATGAGATAGTAAATCTGGTTTTCCAAAGCGGCATCAATCTCTCTATTCACCCAACTATTTGCGGATGAACTTGAAGATTTCCAAAAGACAGATGATAAGTCTATGGGATGTCGAATCGAAATCTTTCCGATAATCAATCCAGGCCATCGATAGGTCACGCTGGTAGAATGCTGCATCTTTGCAGATACATCTATCGATGAGCAGATTCTCCCGACATCCGGCTACGCCTTTCTTTGAGCCTCGTTGTTCATACATTTCTTGCCACACAGGTTCAATTGCCCGAACAATCCTATCATTTAGAATAGCTGTGAATATCTTATAACGCGTTTTTAGACAAGCTATTGGTCTGTAGTTCTTCGGGTCAGCTAAGTTGTCTATTTTTGGCAGGAGTATTGTGCGCCCTTCCACCAACCACTCTGGAATCGTCTCTTCCGACTTCAAATATGAGGTGAAAATACGGGCCAAATGCTGATGGGTTGAAGAAAACTTCTTCCACCAGAAGGTTTTGATACAATCTGGTCCCGGTGCGGAATAGTTCTTCATCCCTCTTAATACTTTTTTCACCTCCTCGGTAGTGACGGATTGCCATTCTTTATCAGGTGTTATGAGGGCAACTCATAACTCCTTGAAGCTATTTATATTTTCTGAGTCTTCGTCCAGTCTATGCTGAAATTCGTAGACTTCTCTCCAAAATATTTCGACCTCCTCTGGTTTGGGTGAGTATTCGATAGTAACTGGAGGGTCTTGGAAGATTCGAGATCGGTCAGAGAGAAACTGTTGATTTTCTCTGACCCACCTCTCCCTCCGCTCTAGACTTCTCTTAGCGCCATATAGTATAAGTATTCTCTCAACAATATGCTGTCTGATGGTCAGCAGCTTTGACTTGTTAAGTGTGTGATAACGGTTCCAGAGTTCGCGCGCGAACTTTCGAACCATTGCGGTAAAATTCCTGCCAGATGTGATGTAGTCAATCACACATTGAATGCGGGACGCGTACTGTCTTGCCCAGCCTATCTTTATGGCAAGTTGATGCATTCGTCTTTTGATCTTATGATCAGCCGTTGGTTTTGTTTTACGGTTCGCATCGACCAAAGCTCTCGCTGCATTATACACAAAATAATTGATAGCCCAGAGGTCGGATTCACCGGAAAAATGTCCATGAAGCTCGTCATCCATTTTAGCCAGATCTATAGGCTTGAAAGAAACCTTAGTGTTGATGTTTCTCCGGGTCGTGAAGCATCGCTCTTCATCTATTAGATGCCTGCCCACGGTTGGTCTTAGTGTCACCTCTCTTTCTTTGTTGCCGGCTTGTTTTAGCTGTGGTAGAGTAGGCGCACAGTGGGGTGAAATCGGAAAACGAGGTTCAAAATGACATTTAGAACGCAATTATGCACCGATTTTAGAATTTTTTTTTGTGAAAAATTCAGATCTAAATTTTTCAGAAAATGGTGCGAGTAGATTTTTTATTTTTTTGCTTATTTAATTTTTATTTTAATGCAAACCTCGAAAAAAATGTCGATTTTTCTAATTTCATTTTTTATCTTCTAGACAAAATTTTTCTTATACTTCTCGTCCCTTGAATTTAGTGCACAGGGGTATAAGAAATATAAAAAAATTCTTAACTTGCATAGTTAATTGTTATAAACAAATTGTATCAACAAATACTCGACATTAAGGGTTATTCGGCTTCAACGTATATTTCTACTCTGAAATCGCTTGCTTTCATTGTGAGGATGATACGCGAATATTTAAATTTAACATTAAATGTTATTTGTTTATTTTATAAACAAATTATATAAACAAATTCACATTTGGGCCGTTTTTAGGCGAAAAGAAACCGTTTTTTCTTTCTAGCTTGTTGCAATTATGTTGCCAGTGATGTTTTCTGAAAAAGAATTTGCCATCTATCAATATTTGTTTATTTATAAACAAATTATATAAACAAATGCATATTTTGGCCGTTTTTAGGCGAAAAGGAACCGTTTTTTCTTCCCATTGTATTGCAATTATGTTGGCAGTGATTTTTTCGAAAAAAAATTTGCCACCCATAAAT